>NC_092351.1:30158319-30471958 GCF_963676685.1 Mytilus edulis | reverse complement strand
TTTATTAAAATAAGAGTTACGGAAAGTTTCAACTTAATCTACCCAGTTTCATTCGATTATTATGTAACCTCAATGTAAAACGATACTCGTGTATTACAGATTAAGATATCTCTTTGTTAATTTCTTGCGTCCACCACATGCTTTCGACGTGCTGTTCTTGCTTTTTTTCATAACGGAAGCTCACGCACGCACACTGTCAAGACATATCCGAATCCCTAATATTAAAGATATGCACCTAACAATACCCGAGACAGAGAGAAAAAACAAGGACATTTCAGACACACAAAACTATTTATTAATTTGGTGGTCCAAACATGTATTATCTTCAAGATTAAAAATTGTCCCTTTTAAGTGTGGGGGGGGGGGGAGGTATCTTTAAACGAATTCTTATGTTAAATTCAAAATGTAAGGCTTTATAATATGTAAATTGATAGTATATATGAAATGACAAAAAACAATGATTGAAATGATTGAATAAGGGGTTAATGTACAGGTGCAAAAATTCTAAAGAAAGGCCAGTGGCGGATCCAGAACTTTTTCTAAGGAGGCCCGCTGACTGACTTAAAAGGAAAGGGGCGCTCCAGACATACTTCAATGATTCCCAATATAATTAACCAAATTGTCCCACGAAAAAAAGTGGGGGGGGGGGGGGGGGGTGCTCCAAGGCCCCTGGATCCGACTATGGAAGCAGAAGGAAAATCAAACATATCCAGGGAGAGGGCCCAAGTATAGCGGTATATGCTTGATATCTTCGCAATTGATAGGATGTATTTAACGACCACTTTCGTATTTTACACGTTGTTAGAGTTCCAGTGCCGACGGGAGAGCCAATCGCTTTGATATAAACTCTACATGTATTTTTAATATTCTTTCGAGAAACAACAGTCGTGCAGCCATCAACGATTTATGAAAGTATCAGTAATCGTTAGTTATATTGGATTTAAATGGCGATGGAAATTGAAAAGTAAAAAAAAACAACAACAAAATTTGGCGTTTTTCAGTATATTGCAATTCAAAAGAAGTAAACGCAGATATCATCATGTTAATCAATTTATGAGTTTTGTAAAAAAGGTAACGATTAATCTTTGAAGAAAACCAATTCATGAAATTAATATATGACGGTGTAAATTAAATGTAGAATTCAAACTCCAATTTATAATCCAGCCTATAACATATTTGATCATATATGTATATAATTAAAATGTAGACTTATATATATCAATGAACAAATATTTGGAAATCCATCTGTAAATATTTGTTTTAAAATTATATTTAAAGCGCTTACTGATTGACATTTAAAGACTTTCAATTGATCCGTGATCAGCACTGCTTTGTTTCTCCTTCGTACAGGTAAGGTAATCCGAAAGTAGATAGGACATTATCCATAAAAAGGTACATAAGTGCCTTACATTCAAAACGAACGTAAAAGGACATTATAATAATAACGTCGAAATTTGAAGCAGTTTAAAATTATGTAAAATTTTTTTTTTTTCAATTGTAGCTACATGTAGCACAATAATAACAATTGTATGCAAATGTTTTATATAAACACAGTCGTTACAGCTCATAATTTTACTATAATTACATTACATGTATGTTTCGGAAGAATCCGCTATTTTGATTGAATATAAAAGCTTGCGCGCCATACTACAATTCACCTTTATATCCCGATGCAGTTTATTATTCATGATAACACGTGCTACCACAAAATAATTGCAGAGTTTTTTTTAAAGAAATGAATAACGAAAATCGATTTTTCACTTTCTTAGCAAAAAAATGTTATTATAAGTATTGAATGCTTCTTTAGTTATTTCATAGGGTTGTTAAAAGCGTTGACCGTGCACACTTTTTTAAAATGAAGAGCTTTCACGCTTCATACAAAATGTACTTCGGTCAACGCTTTTACAGCCCCAATGAATTTACAAAAAGAAGCACTCAATTCTTAAATATAGACTGTCATCAACTAGTTAGAGTATAATAATTTCTTTTATTTTGCAGATTACAACTATACGTAACAACTTTATAAAAAAGGAAGAAAAAGAGAAGAACAGAGATTCAATAAAGTACATGTATATACTTTTTAGAAAAAGTCAATAACACTTTGACCAGAGCATTATCTTCAGGTCTTCTATACAACCATGAGTTTTAGAAAATTGTTTAGGAAACGCCGTAAGAAAGATGTAGAGGATTGGTATACTAATGATTCTGATACTGAAGACCAGTCTTGTTTTAGCCGGAATGGAAGCCTGAGAAGATCATCCGGAAAAAATACGGAGTTTACACGTAATGGATCTACAAGAAGAAGTTTGGACAATTACCAAGGTATGCTCCATTTAAATACTTTACAAAGAGGAGAATTAAAGGATTTAAGACAACAAAAAGAGTTCCAAACAAAAAGAGCAAATATGTTAGAAGCTTTTAAAGAAAACCAGCCAAATGTTTTGGGACGCGATAGAGAAGATGAACATCAGAAAGAGCGGAGAAAGTTAGAAAAATTATACAGTAGTCAGGAGGAAGAAAACAAGAAACTCGAAAAGGAATTGGAAAAGTACAAAAAACTTTGTCATGCCTCTGAAAAAAATCTCAAGGAACAATGTGAGCGGTCCAATAATTATGAGAAACAGGCAAGTATAATATATGACTCAATACTTTTTGTAATTTTTGACGTAAGAGCATATAATAATCCATACGAAAAGACACTAAAGAATAACAATAATATATATACTATTTTGTATTAAAGCTTATTTGAATAATTGTCCTGTAAACATTCGTACATATATCGTCATCATATACAGAAAAAATGATTTTAAAAATCATTATGTTGTTTTTGCTTTATTATCTTCTTTTTTCTTCTTTTTCGCGATGACATTCAGTTCTGCAGAATTTGTTATCTTTTTCATTAAATAGAAATATACATGCAGAGGTTTTCTCTCATAAAAGTTCATTTGTTACATATAATGACTAACGAATTTTCTTTGGAAATTCTAAGAGGGTTTCAAAGCCAAACCAATTTAAAAAAAAAACCAAAACAACAGTCCACAATTGAAATACCGTATATAGAAAATATGAAGATTGAGCAATTCGAATTGTTCTTACTGACTATCGATAAAAACTAAGCTACAGTTGACCATTGAGCAGTTCCTTCTACACTTGTGATATCCGTCGACATCTTCCTTTTAAAACTTGTCTATGAGTCATTATCGATGATAATGCACCATGCAGATCTTTGTTAAATGTATCTTGCGTAAGAAATTACATTATCTAATGTATTTGATTTAACTATAGATGGTTGATGTACTGGGCAATATTACAAAGTTGGATACTACTGCATCAGTAAAAGAAAACATAGAACAACTGATTCAAGGTGTAACTTCTCAGTTAAACCATCATTCCAAACTATTATCAACGATTGATGAGAGAACGTTGGAAACAAGTAACGATGTAAAAAGTCTGATGATACTTGTTGAACTTAGACCTGAAATAACCAAGAAGAAAAAATGGAAATCACTGCCAGAAGATGTAAAGTCGGCTTTACAGAGACTTGCAAGTCTTATTGGTAATTATTACTGTGTGTCATTAATATGGATTTAACAAAGTAAAAATATTAATCTTGATTTGAAAAAAATTCAAGTATTCACAAGTGCTAATATAATTAATGCCCTGCAGCTGTTTGTGTATATTAAAATAAATACGGAAATTAAAATATACATTTATTCAATGCTTTAACGCTGATGTTTATAAACGAGCTAAACAAAACCGTGTAAAAGCTATACATATGTAGTTATTTTCTGGATTAACATTCCTCAAAAACGCTCAAAGCCGAATATTTAAAACCAAGCGTATGCAATGACAGACACCATTGAAGAGATTTATATAATTAACTTTACAGAATGATAACATTTCTTCTAATTACATACTTTTGATTCAGGACCTCGATGGCTAGAACTTATACCTGCCCTTGGTCTCTCCCCAAGTTACATTGAGCTAGGAAATAGTTCTCTTACATCAGCAGAGAAATTTTGGAGAATAATTCAGTACTGGTATAATTCCGACCAAGAAGTGTCGCTGACTAGCCTAAACACAGCATGTAGGAAGATCGGAATCGACATAGTTCGAGGTGAGTTATTTAAGGATTGATATCGACACCTAACTACCACGAATGCGCCATGTATCTGTTTTGAGCTTTATAAATCTGAATACTACAATACAGAATGTTTACATTAAAATTTCTTCATTGAAGATGATCAACTAAAGTTAAATGGTTATCTGCCTCTTAAAAGTGCCCATAGTTGATATTTGTATTGGCTCTGTAGTCGCCGATGCGCATTTAACTCAAACAATTCTACATAATTAGCATCAACAGAACACTATTATCGAAAACCAGATAGATTTTCAACTTAACAATGCATTATTTATCTTATTGTCCTGGGATATGATCATGAAACCAATGAACATTTTTTTTAGTATTCTTTCTTACTTGGATACCTGTTAAGGTGTATCAAATGAACGTATCTCCAGTAAACTAAATCGACTAAATCAACTAAAAGATACATTCAATACGATTTACAAATATTCTTTATTCTTGATTTTATATACCAAAAAAGATGTCAACTCTCATTTTTCAGTCAAGTTGAATCAAAGGCTCTTTATAGCGGTTTTATGTAGGGGGATATCATAATAAATTTTCAGTGTGATTATTTAAGAGAAGTTTGAAATATTTGTGAACACATTATAGCATATGCTTTAAAAATGGTTCCCACTACCATTGCAATGTAAAAACACCCTTTACGTTTTCACCATGACTCTGCTTGATACGCATAGTGTAGCAAAGGTAAATATATTCATAACACAACAAGCAAAAACTGCATACACAGGGTGAGGTGTACTGCAAGGTATTGGAATAGAGTGAATATTTCTATTAAGTCGAAAGTTTTATATAGAGAATAATACATGGCAAAATCCGTAGCATATGTCGTATCATCCCGAGACATCAATATCAGCCCAAGGGCCTTTAGGCCCGAGGGATGATATTGGTCGAGGGTGATACGGCATGTGATACGGATTTTGCCATGTATTATACACTTTATCATATATTTCAACAGAAGAGTATTATATTATATGAACTGTTTTCTGATCCATAGCACTGGGTTACCTTCAGTTCTACTTTTGTCTTGTTTCAAAGGCCTTAAAAGAACTGCTCAATTACTTATCCGAAGCACCTGGGTTACCTTACAATTTGCGTGCTGTTGTTTTAAAAATATTTTGTTTATTATTGTATTAATTTGTGTGTTTTGTATTTTTCATAGTTGCATTTAGTATGCCAAAAAATATGAAAACTTGACGTTCGTGACGTCACATACAATATGAAAACTCGACGTTCGTGACGTCACATACCAAACAATGACGTCATTCAAAAAAATTTACCTATTTTGAGGGAAAATTTTCTTAAGCAAAAAAAAAAAAACAAAACTGACTTTATGTAAAAAAAAAAAAAAAAAAAAAAAAAAGTAGGGGTGTGATAAAGGGTATGCGATAAAGGGTGCGCATCAACGTTGCGCGATATGGATTAAACAGCAGGCTATTTATCACATATGCAAAACTACTGTATTTACTACTAAACATATGATAAACTGTATTATCGTTGCAACATAAACATCAATATCTTTTCATCATAGTTTTGACATACAAATGTTCTAAGTCGGATATAATTTAATTGAGAAGAATTTACATTAGATCCGCAATTTTGATGTATATTTTGTAGATAAGCCAATGCCAGAGTACCACAAACAAATACTTCAGAGACGAACACAGGGACTAATCAATGATATCATAGACGTACATCATGTAGTTCCATACCTACAGACAGATTTAGTTATGCCAATAAACATGATAGAATGTATTTACGCAGGTGCTGACAGAAGTACTCGAATACTCAGAATGTTAAATGCTCTAACTGGTCTTGGTGAGAACGCCCTTCCCTGCTTTGTGAAAGCCCTGAGAGAATCTGGCCATGATCATCTGGCAGAAAACTTTAAAGGTAATTGATATGTAAATGAATGATCACAATCTTTCGTTTTTTAAACAGATTTCGATACAACGTACAAAAATGTAGCACTGTCTTACCATCAAATTTAAATTGTAAATATGAAATAGTAATAAAACAAAAATGTGTTATGATTGATCATGAGACAACTCTCCACGAGAGATTAATTGACACAGACATCAATAACTATAGGTCACCATAAGGCCTTCAACAATGAACAAAACACATATCGCATAGTTAGATATAAAAGCCCCCGAAATGATAAATGTAAAACAGTGCAAACTAGAAAAATTGTTAGCCTAATTTTGTTCAAAATTGTGAATGGAAAACATTTATAATTCACGGCCGAAAATGACAACGACCGACTTACACGCTCCTGACATGGAACACGCAAATACATAATGTTGCGAGGTTTAACTAGTTTAAAGGCGCCTATTCCAGCCCACTAGACTTGGACAGTGGTGTAACTGTACATAATAAGACCAAACTATAAAAATCAGTTGAAAAAGGCTCAACTCATCAGATGGATACAATTAGAAATCCAAATAGTGGGCGTGACAGGATATGTATACATCCCCACATCAAAAAGACACTAAGTAATTATTTTACTATAACAACGTTGTTACAGTAAAATTATGAATTGCCAAAGACAAAATTTTATTATCACATATTCAACACTTCGTATAAATTGATACCTTTTTTTATTTTTTGGACAGTTTAGTTTCCTAATCTGAAATGCGAACTTGAAGGGGAAAAATCTCTGATAAGAGATCCAATTTGTTTCTCGGGAAATAAAAGTTGGCCTCTTTATCTAATTATTTTGTTTTAAACTATTTGTTTTATGAAGCAAGTGTTCTATATTTTTTTTTTAGTTTCGATATCTTAATTAAAGTCATAAGAAACCTCAAATTAAAAAAAATAATGCATATGTTTTTTATATCTCAATTGATAGTTTTCATTATAAAACTTATGTACATATACTTTTTTCTAAAGAAAATTCTTTAATTTATTCATATTTAGAAGAAGTTTACTTTATTTTAATTGCTTCCTTTCCAGGAAGCAATTTTCCCCGACATATTTTCCGTATGCAAAGTGACCTCAGTGTGACCCATCTCGTAAAAATCCGGTGATCGCAATACGCATGGATGTCCTTAAAATAAACTATTATCTGAATTTACATGCTAAACACGTGCTCAATTTCCATGCTTTTTTGTTGCTTTTTTGTTGATTGTTGACAAACAGGTGACCATCGTTAAACTTCGGTTTCAAAACACGAACTTTAGTTACCTACCATATTTCCACAACAACACTGACCGATTGAAAAAAAAAATTGACGATTATACGAAATTTATGCGAAAAAAAGGAAAAATTCGTGCACAAAAGACTAAGTTTATGATGTTTGTATGCATTAGTTCAAAAATTGGAAGAACATTATTTTTCACCGGTCACTCGTTTCTTATGACTTTAAATTGGTCCGGCCTTTTAAATACATTCAAACCATTCTATCAATAACACTCATTTCGATACCAAAAAAAATATTAACTCTTTAATTCATAATTATTACAGATTGCTTTGAGAATGGCGCGACAGATGATAAAATGGCTTTACCATTAATAGATAAAGTCCAGTGTTTTGAAAAAGATTCACAGTGCATAACAGTCCCTATAGGCATAACGGAATTTGCAACAATGAAAACCAAACTTGAGTTATGCTATGCAGAGATTTGTAAAAATGAACATATGAAGACAAATAACATTAAATTTGAAGAGAGATGAATTAATATCATCCAGTTGTTGAAACGTTATTTGATTTATTTTAAAATTGTAAATATAAAATTGTAAGTCATATTGCATTCAAGATATTTGTAATTTTGTATATATTTGTTGAATTCTGTTAATTAAGATTGTCATCAATTTCACCCAAGTTTTTCATTTTCATCTTCATTAAAAAAATATCAAAATACCAGACTTATATATTGTGTGCCAGAAACCAGACTCACCAGATGTGCTCGACTAAAAACAGTTAAACTGCAGAATAAAGTACCAACACTTAGCCCATTGAAAATTACAGGAATGAAGGAAGACTTTCATTTATGTTTAAATATACTTTGTAACTTTTTTGGTCTTTTGGAAAATGTTATTTTTGCTGTTTTTATACCCTTCTACAACGAAATTTGTTTTACATGCACACGTATACAAAATGCAGTTTTAATCCAACGCAAACATAGGCTTGAAAGAAGTTTCAATTTAGACTCGTATATCTATAACTCGTCTAAACATCAACCCAACAATGTTAGATCTGTAAATTTTTGGTTCTTCCCTCGCCGGGATTCGAACCCATGCTACTGTGATATCGTGACACCAAATCGCCGCACTACAGCCGTCCCGCTATACCACACGACCACATGGGCACTACATATGTATATTTAAGTTGGAAGCACTGCAAATTTTGGTGTTTTATTTTTCAAACTTCTAACCGGATTAGAAAAAAAAGTAGAACAAACAAAAAATTTCCAGGAAAATTTCTTTATCAAATAGCAAAATGAAAAATCTAACGCATCTTACGAATCTAACGAATAGAAAACATCTGTCATATTTCTGACTTGGTACAGGCGGGAGTTTCTTGCTTCATTTAAGACCCAATAATTGGTGGCCTTCGGCTGTTGTCTGTTCTATGGTTGGATTGTTGTTACTTTGACACATTCCCTATTTCCTTTCTCAATGCAATGTTGGCTATTTAATATCAACGAATCTATGTCACTTTAGTATCTTTCGTCCCCACCACCACCACCCTTTTGTGAACTGACGCTGCTGTGAGGATACGACCACTCTCTACTTAAGACAAAGGTACAGGCTGACTATGCGGTATGGGCTTTGCTCATTGTTGAAGGTCGTACGGTGACCTATAGTTGTTGATGTTTGTGTCATTTTGGTCTTTTGTGGATAATTGTCTCATTGGCAATCATACCGCATCTTCTTTTTTATACTTCAGAATATACTAAACATTTTTTGTCGAAGTTATTTAGAACTTGTTTCCCCCCTACGATACAGGATAATATGTTGTGCCCGATAACACCCATTTTCATTTTCATAGAAGCCTAAGACTTCAATAGTTTTCAAAAAGAAAGAAAAGACTTCTGTTTGAATGTCTATGTAATTGCCTTGGGTTTTTAAGATTAAGATTTACGTTAGATGTTGGTACTATTTTTCAGAAAAAAATTAACCAATACACAAAACCAGACTTAAAAATGAACATGTCATCACAAAGTTTTAGTTATTCATTTCAAAGTCTTCCACTGATATAAAATGAGAATAGCAATGGGAAATGTGTCAAAGATACAGTATCCAAACTAAGACCACGGATGGGTTTTCGAAAGAGCGAGAAAACCCAAGTCAGGAGCTTCTGAATTTTGTTAGTTTTGTATGATTTCTAATATTAGTTTATTTATATGTTTTGGAGTTAAGTATGACGTCCATTATCACTGAACAAGTACACAAATTTGTTTAGAGGCATGCTGCTGCACGCTTCCGGGAACGAGATCTTCTCGCTGTGTTGAAGAATCAATGGTTGCCTTCGGCTGCTTTCTGATCATAGGTCGGATTGTTGCCTCATTGACACATTCACGATTTCTATTCTCATCTTTATTAGTATTTATGCCTTTTTGTGTTTCTATGTTATATTTTTTTTAATAGTGATTAAGATAAAACACAATGTTGACTGCTGTACTCATATTTTTGACATGTTTACCTATATCGTCTGTTTATTTTGTTCATACATCGTTGCCAATATAATGGAATTGTATGCGACTTTCAAACAAGGGATATGTTTAGCTAGCTATAAGACCAGGGTTTAACCACCATTTCCTATATAAGAAAATGCCTATACTAAGTCATCCTTTATGGGTAGATTTCACATTGATAAATAAAATCGTAGAATATAAGCAAAATGAAGTGGTTGTTAAATTTGATGTATTCCTTTTTGTGCTCCTTCTTTACATTTGTTGTTTTTATAGTGATTAAGATGATAACACATTGTTGACTGTTGTACCCCTATTTTTGACATTTTTACTTATTGCGTCTGTTTGTTTTTTTCACACATCGTTGACAATGTAATGGAATTTGATGCGACTGTCATACCCATACAAGTGAGAGGTTTAGCTAGCTATAAAACCAGGTTCAATCCACCATTTTCTACATAAGAAAATGCCTGAACTAAGTCAGGAATATGACAGTTGTCATCCATTAGTTTGATGTGTTTGAACTATTGATTTTGCCATTTGATTTGGGACTTTCCTTTTTTTAATTTTTCTCGGAGTTCAGTATTTTTGTGTTTTTAATTTTCAAAGGCCTAAATATCGACTGGTAATTTGTCCTGTAATATACTGTCTACATTCTGTACAACTAATACAAACAATGACATTATGCCAAAGCGTTTTTCTGGCTTAACCTTCATCAAAAACACACATAGCTGAATATTTGAAAGCCTTGGAAGTATAAAAACCAAAAACAGTGAAATAGCTGTATAACAAAATTTATTACTTAAGATGACCACATTTATATTAAATAGTCGAAATAAAAATTCGCTAATGACATTAGGCCGTGTCTGTTTTTTTCTTTGTTTTGCGTCAACTGATTCTGAGAAAACCTACCAGACAGCAAGGAAAAAAAACACACACAAAGAAAATAACACAAGAGTCTGCTTAAGTTCTGGACTGATTAACAGTGCCTTAGATCAATACTGTCATATCTAAGTGAAAGAGCAAACATGACAAACAGGAAATTTAGCAATGTACAAACTTGATATGACTATATTCTGAGAAATCATAAACGGCCTTGGTATTTCAAACATTTCCCATTTATACTGAAGCCTTTGAGAAGAGACATGTTTTGATCTGAGATGTGTCATGTTGTATTAAAACCTATGTATAATCATTAATTCCCTGTATCAAATCAATAATGCTTTAAGCATGAATTATCTCCCATTTGCAGAGTTATCTTCCTATAATTTAAATACTTTATGTAAACTTTTTGGCAATATATTAATATTTTGTTCTGCATACTTTTTTTTCAGAAAATAAACTAATGAAATTATGTTTTATATCTTAATATCTTGTGGAATTAAAAATGTACATACTAATTTATCCTATCCTAACAGACAGTAGATATCATTTAAAGAAATTTATTAGAAATATTTGCAAAAACTACTATTTTTCATTTAAAAAAGTATAAAAATTTATTTCAATTATAAAATAAGATAACTTTGCAAATGGGAGGTAACTCTTTCTTCAAGCAAGTAAGGAACGCCTACTGTAAGACCTGTACCAAGGAAGAACCATTACAGTGAAATTGGTTGATCTTTTCAATATCAAATTTAGTGAATCTTAATATTAAATGAAAGCTCTGATACATTCAAATGTTTTATTAATTGAAAACAATTCTTAAAACAAAATTTAAAACAAATAAATCAAAACTTAACATGAGAACTAAAGTATAAAGGTGTTTTTGAAGACATAAGCACATCAAAGGCACTCTTTTGTTGATTTGAATTAGTTTTTTCACAAAATTTGTCAGTCAGCTCAAAGCTTTCATATGCACAAAACATTTTAACAGCATCTATAGCCTTGAGAGATGTATTCATTTCAATTTTTTCCCCGTTAGAGCTAGATGAAACATAACATTTTATCAGAGTTTTATCCCCTATGGTGATAGGTTCATTGAATCTTGTATTTAACGTGTCTCTTATGCTGGCTACGTAAAGGCTCTCTAGGATCTGAGAAAAAGTTTCTGTGCCGGCGAGCGGAAAGGCATATGGAGCCAGAACGATCCTTTTATCTTTGAAAAGTGAAACACAAACGATCTCGCTCGCCGGTACATTAATACTGGCCATTTCTGCTGTCACATGTATCGAAGTCAAGATCGCTTAAACGCTTTAAATAAGGAGCGTACTTGTTATTTAAAGCGGAAAATAGATTTGAGTATAAGAATACACAAAAACACGGCTGGAAAAACCCGGAAAATCCGGATTTTCTACTGACGAACAAAAAAAAGTTTGTGTTTGTTTTTGACACAAATTGGCCGAAAACCTACCCGCACGCGGACGCAAAACAAATAAAAAAACAAGTATGGCCTTACTTGTGCAATCAACCATATTAAAATTCTACCAACATTACAATATATATTTCATTTATGCAGGAATGGCACACGATTTCCATGTGACATTATTTAGGGCGTATATTTCATCAAATAATTCATCAAAATCCATCAACAGATACATTCTATTTATATATCAGGAAAGCATTATTTCAAAAAGAACGTTGATAAATATCCTTTAATATCGTTTATATGTAGAACATCACAAAATGTGTCTTTTTCTTCGTCGCTGCAACTGCTTCATAAACAACGCAATTAGATTTTTCTGTTTCCCATCTATTTAAAAAAAGACGTTTTATGTGAAGAAATCGCAAACACAGTTTCACTTTTAAACACAAATTATCAAAGGGTTTATACTTTCTTATGTCTGGTGGAATGCCATTGACGATAATTGATTTTTGTCAAAATTTTATTTTTTATATAAACTTTATGCTTACTAATTTCGTAAAATATATAAAATATGAAAAAGTGAATAGTAAATGAACTGGAGTGAACACAATTTACTATCCAGTAATTCCGCAAACAGCTCATTTGTGATCATTTTTAATTTTGGTTGAGAATGTGTCGATGTACCGCTAGTTCTGTGGACTCACTAATTTGGTTTATCAATGATTTAGTCATAAGCGCCAACTTTTGGGGGTTGATTTTGTTTGCCCTGATTATGTGTCAAAAACGTATATATATATGGAAAAGAGACATTTCAAAGGGAAATTTTAACTAAGACGAAAATAAACTGAGAATGCCATGGCTAAAAAAGATAAAAAGATCAACAGAATAACAATAGTACACAAGACAACATAGAAAACTAAAGAAATAGCAACACAAACCCAACCGTTAACTGTGGGTGATCAAAGGTCCTCTGAAAGAGTAAGCAGATCCTCCTCTACATTTTACCGGTTATATTGTTCATGTTAGTACAAACTTGTACAACATTGATATAACCCGTCGATGAAAGATTCATACTCTTCTAATTTTTGTTTGTATCATTTGTTTTGAAACTTTTGATCTACTGTTAGAGCGAAGTTTTCAAATATTATTTCGGATTTTATCAAAAGAATTAATGATATGATTTATGCGTAACATTAATATGAAATAATAATGTCCGTATATTTTAAAGGTCTTATGATTCTTTAATTAAAAAAGATTTAGAGTTTCGAATATTTCTGATATGATGTATAAAATTGAGAATGGAAATGGGGAATGTGTCAAAGAGACAACAACCCGACCATATAAAAAAACAACAGCAGAAGGTCACCAACAGGTCTTCAATGTAGCGAGAAATTCCCGCACCCGGAGGCGTCCTTCAACTGGCCCCTAAACAAATGCATGTAGTGTTATTGTTACTTTCTTTAGTTAAAAAAATATAATCTAATTCGCAGACTGTTGTCGATTCATCTTTTTTTCGCTTTCGCTCATGCTCAGTCGAAAGTACTGCCTACGAAATTCAAAAAGACTTTGTTTCAACACTTGCCAAATTGTACGTCAATTATACAGACATCGTCTAGTTTTGTAAAAAATTTCATAAATACATGTACACTACTGTTGAAATGTTGTCTTCCTGTACATTAACTCGAAGATATGTTGCTACACAATCACTGAATGAAATATTTTTTTTCAATAATACCTTATAAATGCGATATAAATAAAAGAATAAAAGAACGTGCATACTGGTATCAGTTAAGTATACATATATGCATTCATTGGTTCAATAATTTTTATCAAAAATAAAATTTATGAAAAAAATTGATTTATATGACTTTAATTTTGTAGTATGAGTTGATTTCAAGCGATATTCCATTATCACTTGTTATGAAACCTATAATTAGTTCTGTTGTAAATATATGTGTTGCTAACACTCATTATTTTTTTTTAATTTACAACAGTTACACAAATTCTATAAACATCTAACTCCATAGTCTTGCCGTATATTAGATACATTATCTCAATTTTCATTAACTTCTACGACTCCGATGACTTTGACTACTTCGACTTCTTCGATGACTTTGATTACTTCGACTACGACTTTTTCGATGACTTCGACTACTTTGACTACTTCGACTGTGACTTCTGCGATGACTTCGACGACTTGAATGACTTGGACGACTACGACGACGATGAATTCGACTACTTTGACTACTCCGATGACTTCGACTACTTTGACTACTTCGACTGAGACTTCTGCGATGACTTCGACGACTTGAATGACTTGGATGACTACGACGACGATGACTTCGACGACGATGATTTCGATGATCTCGACAACAGTCATAACAATAACCATGACCATAACCTGTTAAAAGAGAGTAAAAAAAACCTTGAGTAAGACCTAATATGTAGGTTAAAGTTTTTGAGTTGAAATAGATATACTCTGGTCACGACTGTACGGTAGAAATAGCATTTTGTGATGTAATCCAAATCACCAGCTTTTCGCAATAGTAAGCGAAAATATGCAAGAGTAATTCAACGATGATCTAATCTCATAAAACCATTAAGAGGAAACAAATTATTAACAAACACACTAAGGCCATGTTCACCTTGAAATAAACTCGTTGATGTAAATGTCCTCTACAGTTGTTACAGTGAAATGCAGTGAAGTTTAGCATTTGATAGTTCATTGATAACATTCTTGCGTATCATAAACAAACAACTTGTAACGTCTCATTTCATTGGCCGAAAGATTCAAATACAACAACAATGTAGTCAGTGTGCACGTGAATTGACACAGGTGACCGACAATGGAATTTACTATGTTACTACGAACGTAAAAACAAGGATTTGTTTAGTTTACAAACCTTTGGTCAAAAGAATTAAATACATCTTTTGTTAACTTCAAATAGTGGGGTCGAAATATTACACTGATATTTTGTATTAAGTAATATTCTAAGTTCTTTATGCATGCAGCAACTCAATTATCGTGTACCGCATAATGAGAAATATAAGGTTAAAATAAAATGCATGTGCCGCTTTTATACAAATGAATATATGAACCACTTTTAATTTCTTTCATACTGACGATAGGTTAATTATAATCCTAACAATGTCGTAGTCACTTATAATATGCTATAAAACATGCACACAGTAGCTAAGCGTACCATAAACGGAGGAAATTGTCCCCCAAAATAGAAACAAAATAACTTTAACCGTATCATTTGTGCACCTGAATGAATTCAGTGAAGGCATGTTGTTGTAATAAATTGAAATGTTACATCGGCGAAGATTATTTCCTTTGCATGTGTTGAACAAAATAATAAATTAATAATTGCGAGAAATGTCGTAGTTTATAAGGAACAATTCTCGTTTGAATTGTTTTACATCAAGTTGTCATTTCGGGGCCTTTTATGACTGACTTTGCGGTATGGGTTTTGCTCATTATTGAAAGCCGTACGGTGATCTATAGTTGTTAATTTCTGTGTTATTTTGGTCTCTTGTGGAGAGTTGTCTCATTGGCAATCATACAACATCTTCTTTTATATATGTATTTATAGTATACAAGCTAGGTATTATCCCGCAGTTATAATTGTTACTTTTTAAGAACACATCCGTAAAAAAACGGACGCCCACCGGACAGAAAAGATCAGAAGGGCAATCATACCACATCTTCTTTTTTTAAATATAAATGTACTGTTTTCGATTTTAAATGGATGAACATTTAATTTTTAATTTGATACTGTAAGAATAGAGCTGCATAACATTGTTGAACTATTCGCTAAAGTACATGTAGTATGTATTCGTATTTATGGTGACTTGAAAAACACCGATACCACTCATATTACAATTCTACCTTGACATGTAAGTTTGTATCTAGCCTATAAAATACTTATTTAGCCTTGAGAATTGAAAGGTCAGTTTATCCCATTCATACAAAAGAAGTTGGTAAAATTGGCTTCATGCCATTTACCTTGTCCAACATTAAGGTCACTTTATTGTTATTGTGATATTGTTAAAGTACAAAAGAACCCTATATTCTGCCCAATGCTTAAACTTTGTGCATCTTGATTCAATTGTTTAAAATATGTTAATGTTGAATTTTAGGGGTTACTTTTGCCCTTTTTTTTATGTGTTAGTTTTCTTTTCAGATATAAAAAAACTATCGGCTTGACTTAATAGAAATAGACTATGCTTGCAGGTTCTCTTGTTTTTTGTTTACACCAAATTCTAACGGATTATTAAATTTAGTTGCAAAATATTTTAAAAGAGAGCTGAAATTTTTTTTTATCTTTTAATGTAAATTGAAGGTTGAATAATTATATGTGAATTAGAATGACGAAAACATCTTGGTCCCCAAAAAAATCATCAATCAGGATATAAAATTCCAAATATTAATTTATTATACTAAAATAAGTTCATATAGAATAAACTTTCTAAGATTTTATTGATTCCTTTTAAATTTAAATCTCAAGCCACTGTTTTGCATGTTTAGGTCATGTCCCAACAAAAAATCAATAAATATGACAGTACAATGTACTCTAAGCACAAACACATAAGGTCACTGTGAAATAGACATCTAGGGCAGGAGCAAACTGTCAGTTATACCAAACCAGTTTGACTAGATCTTTAGTTAAAAACCAGTTTGACTAGATGTCTAGATTACTCTTGGAATAACAATGGTGTGGCCTATATTTTGACAATGTAAATAACATGAGGACCTGGATGGGTTTTTTTAATATCTGTATTCTTTAAAGTTTTAGGGCATTTTCTTTTAATAGCCTTGAAATAACTCATTCTGTAAAATTCTCATGAAAATGATTTTCCAATTTAGTCTTTCTGTTACAAGATTATTTATCAATTATGTACATTGATCATGATTACATCATCAGTATTGCATTACAGTTACCTAAGTAACCCTATATTTTGCACAGTTATTCTTTATACTTTTGCAATGCAGTAAATTATTTTCTTTTCTTTATTTTGATATTCATTTTCTATATTCTCTATTATTTTTTGTTGCTATTACATGTATTCTCTATTCTGTAAACCCCATTCTGAACCTCATAGGTAAACTTCTTTTGTATGAATGGGATAAACTGACCTTTCAATTCTCAAGGCTAAATAAGTATTTTATAGGCTAGATACAAACTTACCTGTCAAGGTAGAATCGTAATCTGAGTGGTACCGGTGTTTTTCAAGCCACCATAACATGAAATACAAAACGAAACATGTATGATAAAATGATAAACAAAATATCAAGAAATTAAGGATGACTAAATGCATGTACAAGAAGAAACTCACCTTTTTATCAAAACATTTTATGAATAAACACTTTTTTTAAAAACGGATTGTTTCTATTTACATGTACATATTTACAATATACAATTTACGTTCGTGTTTCAACCGAGAATAGCAAAACCTCATGAAGTATATCGCTGGAGTTTATTAACTACATTTAATTCCCCTGTGCCAGGGTTTGCCATCTCCGTTTTTTTTTTAACAAAGCATGGTTGGTTACATGTTAAGAATTTACTCAAGTAAACGGAATCAGAAAAAAAATCACCATCCTATGTCGAGTACCTAAAACTTGTCAAAAAATATGAAAAGTGTTTGTAGAATAGTACGGTTTCATTTTTCAAGTACAACGCTAATTCATCGAGTCCATTGAGTGAAAAAAGGCAGGATGAGCAACATGGAGGGGGGAGGGGGGAGTCAATGAAAAAAATATGTGGATTGAGTTTTTTTTTAAATTTTTCATTGAACTTTTGATGTCGTCCCTTGATCCAGAGGACAAATTTGAATTAAATATTTCGATGTGTAAACTGTTAAGATTTTAAAGTTTAAAATTTTACTATCAATTGCAGAAAATTATAAAACCAATGAATTTCACATGCACATTTATAAAAGCTAGAATTGTGATTGCCTAATCAAGAACACACTCATGTACGCAAATATGACGATGGCAGCTTTAAACGACCTTGACCAGCTACGTGCATTCAACGTTATAGTACGCGTGTTCTATTTTCGCAGGTGTGAGGTCGAAGGTTTGAATTGACCAATGAAAACGATCATTCCTTAAAGAGTTAATCTAATAAAGTTTGTTTGACTGATTACGTCGCAATACCTTTCGCTAAGCTTTACCGCATATGAGTATAATATGGTTTTAAACAGATTTTGATTACATCCAGTTGTTACTCAATATAGGCCTTGTGTAGGTTTATAAGCGTTCATAAAACAATGTATTAAAAACGTTGATTGTAGTTAATATTTGTTGAACTTACATATATTGAATACAACTACTACATTAACATTTGGAATTATTTTATTTTCCTATCGTATTTGAAAAAAAATAAAAGCTACGTTAAAATACCACTAAATTCAATAGCACTCTTAGACCATTTGTTATCAGTTGAATTTTTTTTTTGCTGATAAAATATTGCTTTTAAATCGATTGTTATATATAATTATATATATAACGGGTCATTAATTCAGCACGAAAAATATTTTCACAAAGAAATTCTTAATATTTGTAGTACAAAATATTCATTTGCATCATTTCTTTAATCGAATTGGACGTGTACCATTCCTGACTATTTCTTTTCAACAGCATTCCATTTGTGGCTAAGAATATAAAAAGTGTCACTTAAATCTTCTTTCGATAGCACGTATACACTTGCCAAAGAAGAGCTTCGGTTTGTCATTGCGGGATGTACAAGTACTCAGCCATGTCCATCTTCAACTATAACGGAGTTTCAAACAGGACCTCCCTTCAGAACTATTGTGCATTTGTTTTCGTGCTGAACATGCATTCAATATTTGCCATTGAACATTTATCATCAATCAATCAATCAATCATTATTTTCGTATTCCCTGTTTGCCCATTTCGCTGTTTTAGCAAGCATATTATAATTGTGATATACATGGAACTCTATAGGTTAAAGATACTACCCTTTTAAGTCTGACTTTAGAATTGTTCTTAGATGCGCATTTCGATAATTATTATCTCTGCAATGATGCCCGTCAATAAATTCTAAAAACATAATTCAACCATCGAAAAAATTGGTAAAACTGAAATGGTTTCGACAAAGATGTTTACGAAACACAGCTTTTTATGTGATAAAAAATATATATAGAAAAATATCTATATATGTAAGACAGTTTACAAGTTCAAAACATATACATTCCATCAACAACCACTATTCATGCATACTCCTCTTTTGTTGGGGGAAAAGGAGGTGATGCTGCATGGTATCGTTTTAATTTAAAACTATAGGAACCATACTTTTAAAGTCTTTTAATATAAAAAAAAATCCATGAACTTAGGACATTTTGTAATACAAGTGTCATTTTCAAAACAACAATACAATACAAATTCTAATAAAAACTATAAGAGTTTTTAAAAGTACTTACTCTTCTTACAAATAGGAGGATGATTATTCCAGGTTCCATCAGCTTTACAAGTTCGAGTTAAATGACTACCATGCTTTGGTTTATAGCCTTTGGCACACGCGTACGTTATTGTGTCTTTGTAGTTTTTGCCAGTCTGGGAAGTTATTCTAGAGAAATTAACTTTTGCAAGGCCTCGACAAGCTACTATCTCTGTAAAAGTATAACACTTCAAAGTTATTTTTTTAGATTTCATCAATTATGAGTTATTGTGATAAATAAACTCATCATAGATACCAGGATTAAATTTTGTATTTACTTCAGACGCGCGTTTCGTATACGAAAGACTTTTTTGCGACGCTCGAATGTAAAAAAGTAAAATTATTTTAGACAATCATGAATGATTGGCCTTAGCAAAAACTCACAAAAACTCTTTAAACAGAGAGTGAATAATGGAAAATATAGTACACTGAAGACAGATTAAAACTCCGGAACATACAAAAAGTAGACAAAAAGTAAACAATCAAGCACTGCTAGAGGATGATGCTTAAAATTTATTTTCTCGCCTAAATTTTTGCACGATCTTTGATAAAACCAATTGATAGTTTTATAATTCGAAAATTTAAATAGGAACTTCACATAACAGAAAAAATGTATTATACATATGTTTTCCATAACTTTAGCACAATGGCATGCTTTTTCTAATTTGATCATTTAATTTGACAAAAAAAACACTACATGTAATTACAAATTGCTAGAGAATGATCCCTGATAAATCATTGTAACCTTTCAGTTAATTATTCATAATGAGCCGTATAGCGTTTTTTTCTTTTTTATTAGGTGGTACCTTATACTACAGGGAGATAACTCTGTATAGTCAGCTAAACGTTTTAATTACGTTGTATTGTAAAAGGAATGTTAAGCTTCTCAATGATAAAAATTGGTGTTTGTCAAACTGCTATATAACCAGTGTAATTTTTCTGACAAAACAGTTGGTTCAAAATTTTTGAAATTTTTACTTTGACAAAATTTTATGAAAATTAAACGAGCCAAATTAATTTTAGTGAAAGTGTTGGGTACCACCTTAATTTGAAAGACATTTGACTGATTAAATTTGGAATCTACCTCAAAAATAAGAAATCTGCCACAACAGATTTTTAATGACTTTAGTCATAACATGCTTTACACGATGTGCTTCATAAGTGGTTTTCGTTTACTTCCCCGTATAAACGGTTTTACGTATCATTCATTGGGCCCTTAATAGCTTGCTACAACATATAATCGGAGTGAGCCAAGGCTCCCTGTAAAAGACCGTGCTGTACCCTATGATGATTTTTTTTTACAAATTGTGACTTGGATGGATAGTTGTCTCATTGGCACCCCTACCATGTCTTCTTAAAGGATAACATATCTTTATTGATCATAATGATAAAACTTTTTGATTTTTTTTTACCGCAGACTGGATGACTTCCATCCCAGGTTCCATCGGCCATACATTGACGAGTCAAGCTACCAGACGTCAATTCATACCCAGTGATACAAGCATACGTCATGATGTCTTGGAAATTTGAACCAGTCTGAGTAGTTATTTTAGCGAACTTCACGTCTGCAAGGCCTGGACAAGTTACTATCTCTACAAAAGAACAGTAAAAGTTTGAGTTTTTTAATAATAAGTTAGTGATATATTTCGGAATATAACTATAAATGTTGGGCCATTAAATTAAATTTAACTCACATAAGCACTTCAAATATAGAATGAATAATGGGAAAACAAAGAACACTCAAGACAGTACACAATTTTGGTAGATACATTGTATTTTTTTTTAGCAAAATATTGTCATACTGAAAAATAACAAGTTGTTACAGGTTATCTCTGAATAATAATTAAGTCTTTGCACAGAATTATGCAAAATATAGATTATAGATGTTTGGATACAAAACAATTGAAACGTTTTTATAGTCAACTAAACTAATCAAACATTTGATTATATATGGACATTCGCATTGTTGATAATCTGTATTCACTAATATTCATTATTTTAAGCACAAACGGATAACGTATCTACTTGTATCATAAAATTTGTCAAAATCCATAAAATTGAGAACGGAAATGGGGAATGTGTCAGAGAGGCAACAACCCGACCATAGAGCAGACAACAGCCGAAAGCCACTGATTAGTCGTCAATGTATCGAGAAACTCCCGCATCCGGAGGCGTCCTTCAGCTGGTCCCTAAACAATATGTATACTAGTTCAGTGATAATGGACGTCATACTAAACTCCGAATTATACAACAGAAACTAAATTAAAAACATATTTTTGGACTTTTTTTTAACGATAACAAATATTTTATTCAATCATTTCCACATATATAATTACCTACGCAGGCCAGGTCGCATACTTAGGGGCCCCTGTAATTTAACAGCCTCACTTGACCAGGGAAAATATCAAATGCGTTTATACAATTATAGTTTAACATACATAATTATATTTAAATAACCAATACAATTGATTTTCACACCAGATACGCATCACTGTATTAAATCACTATCGCATTAAAATAAAGTCTGGAGGTAGGTATTGCTTTTTCCTTTTCTGTTGCATTATTCGCACATTTACTGATTTCAGCTAGTCAACACGGCGGCTCCGTGGTTACAAAATGTCAACATTGAATTTGACAAAAGCTTTCGAGAGAAAAATGAAAACTATAATTTTCAATTGATACATTTAGGAATTTAAAGAATCGATCATATTTTTTCGAGCGGTTATTAAATAAATGATTCATGCAAGCTACAGGTTGCATTTCTGTAAATATACACAATGCAATTTCACATAGGAACTCCCTTTGCGTCTAAAACTGTGACACTTTTACTATGAAGTTTCGTGAAAAATAATATCCCAGAACGGTAAGTTGATATGCCCTACTATTTTATTCAAATGTCAAAATATAGGTCTGTGCGGCATATTTTTAACATTTATATGCCCTGACCTTTTAAAAAATTTAAACATAAACTAAAATTTTAAACTGAAGCCATATATTTTGGCCGAGATATTCAAATTTTATCCTGAGCGTTAGTATTGATTTCCAACTAATCTATGGCTTCCATGAATTATTAATTAATCATCTTATGAAAAATATCTTTACCGCAGACTGACAGACTTCCATTCCAGGTTTTATCATCCATACATTGCCGAGTCAGACTACCAGACGTCAATTCATAGCCAGTGTTACATGTGTAAGTTATTGTATCTTGGTAGTTTGTACCAGTCTGGTTTGTTATCGTAGCAAAATGTACTGGAGTAAGGTCCGGACAAACAATGACCTCTGCAATGGAATGCAAGTTGTTTGTGTTTATTAATAGGAATAGGGAATTTTAAATGAATATAAATGATAGAAATTAAAAAAATCATAAAAACAATTTAGATAAAAGAAGATTAATAGAACATAAAACAACAATCTGGACAATACAAAAAAAAAATGTTTTTTTTTTCTTCATAAAGTTGATAAATCCAACCATTGATGCTGGAAGATTATTGTTGATTTGCACATAATTATTCATGATATGTTTTTTTTAAATCAACGTATTGTTTTTTTTTTAAATTTTCAATATAAAATATTGGAGCATTTATTACAATTATTTTCAAGGTTAATTAATGTTCGAGTGTATTGTTTTAGGTGTTGGATTATGACCACCTCGTTAAATTCAGGAGTTGAAGCTCATTTTCAAGTCTAACTCAAGAATTATATTCAACTTACGTTCCTCACATGGACTTTCACAAGGCGTACACAAACGTGCATCACTTGGCATGACATCGGTAGTACCTGGAATAGATACAGTAATATCACATACGAATATACCAAATTCCAATATTTCATTTGCCTGTTAAATGTTAATATATAAATAATGTCTCTGTTTAACATATGATCAATGTCTATTTTTTATAATTGCATAGTCATTATCAATAAAAAAGCGACCGTTCCAACAAAAAAAAGGATAATTAGTCTTAAAATATCTGAACGATAATTGTTAACAGTATACAATTTCATCTAATCTCTTCTTACTTTCTTTTCATTGCTTCTTACAAAATTTTAACTTTACGTCGAATATACAACTGTTTATTATGCTAACATCGATAAACATCACACACAATACATTCCAGTGAACAAATAACACACATGCAACCACTGTAACTAAAAGTTTATATAAAAGGCCCCAATGTCACAAAAGATGTTTCGCACTTTTCAGTTGCTAAATTGTTGTGAAAAGCATCTACCTTTTCAGATGTTTCTCTTTTCGTGAAAATGAATGTCATTGATAACTTCAACTACTTTTTATTAATAATGAATTTCTTTTCTTTTTGGCACATGCACGTTATGAGTTATACACACTTGTATGCACAATAGTTATTTACAATAAACAGAAGATCTATACTATATTCGACGGACACAGCTGTAATTTACTCGGTGTAATAGTTTGATACATAGCATAATATGAATGCAAGACAATGACTGTTTGGGTATATATCTTTTTGCTGTTATGACAATAAAGGAATCAGGGGCTTTTAGCAAATCTCTGCCCTACTGATATTTTATTTTATAAAATAGATTTTTTTCTACTTATAAGTTTTCTTTTTAAATATTGTTTTATTGCTACCATATTGGTTTGTTCCATTGATCATTTGCTGCTATAAATGTAAAATTTTGTTAAAAGAATTACAAAGTTTCTTATGTCATTTTTATCTGTTTTTGTTAAAAAAAACAAATAGAACCAAATCATTGCTTAAAGTAAGTTTTATTTATATCTTCTCAAATATCTAGGATTAAAGGCCTTCCCATCCTTTTGATATATACGGACAAAACCTTACATAGCTTTGATATATCATAAACAATCCATTTGTGAATTTCATTTCTCTCATGACACTTTGACTCATACAACTGTCTATCAAAACACAAAGCTGTAATATTATATCTGAATAAACAAGAGGATATATAAATCTACATCCATGCATTAATAAACCAATAGGTTGGTGAAACATTGTGCAAACAATAATTGTACTAAATAAAAAAAGGCAAGAGTAAAAAAAACCATGATTGTCATATTATGATATGTTGTCTGTTATATTATAAATAAAAATAAAATTTTGATAACCTGTTTCCAATTAAAACGGTTCAGGGAGAAAACCCCAACAAATGTATACCCACTCAACTTAATTTCAACTATCAAAGAAAGACAATTCAAATCCAAATATATTATCTCTCCTTAATTGTAGGATAACAAAACATTTGTTATAGTCAGTATAGCATCTGTTCATATGATTAATGAAACCCTCTAGGTAGTATTTAAACTTATTGAACTTGTGAGTTGTGTTTTGTTCAAAATTGTGAAGTCCGTTTCATCATACTGAGGTTTACTATATATAGGAACTACATATACATATACATGTATATATACATATTTAACTTTCAGTAATGGTTATTATCTTAAATGCAATGACATGTTTTGTAAAATGTTGTCTGTAGTACTGGACAGGGACATATTTATTCGATCAAAGAATTTTTCAAATTGAAACAATGATAAATTATGAACATGGCTTAAAATAAAATTTCTTTTATTTTGCATTGCGACCCGACCCACTGAAAAAGTTGCCGCCAACATGTTTTCATTTGCATTTCAGATTTTGTTTTTGTATTAAAAAAAAATGGGAATCGTGCCGGAATTTTAATTGTATCCGTGGAGTTTGATCCGGGCTTTACTTATTTCAAATCGCAATCTGTAAACTGTTGTGAGAACCAACGTTTAAATGACACAGAACAGAAACACGTCTGCCAAAAGTAATAATGTCCAAGAGGCCGGCAGTAGAAAGCACCCCCTATGCTGCAATGCATCAGGTTAAGATATCAACATTTTATCAAAATTAAGATTTTCAGCTATTCTTTGGACGAAACATGGGAGGACGTTCTGTCTTTGGTAAAGCAGACACCTTTGATGTCTTTTTGACGTCGTCGCTTAATGGGATAGAAGCTTTTCACCCGCACATGACAGAACAAATATCTGTGGTTTCAACTTTTGATAAATCTCTTAAATATGTGAAATTTATTATTGACAAATTTTGCCCTGAACCAGAGAACAAAGCATCTACTAGTCAAAACAAAAACGATGCATTCAAGATGATGATGGCTAAAAGGATTAGCTTCACGAAAGCATCAAAGCTAAAAGACCAAAATGGTCCCAGATTTACAGGAGCGCCTTTTTGGTATTATTGAATGTTGACAAAACGTACTACACAATGGGTCTGTATTAGCTTGTACACTATTTGCTGGTGGATTTAATATCCTCTCGTTGAATACAGTTTTATCCACATCTGAAAATTCCAAATTAAATTACAAACAAAGATTTGTAATTAAAATTTACTATAAATATTGTTATGTATAAGAATTTTTAAAACCTGAAAGATATCTGACAGCAACATATTTATAAATGTATCTAGTGTACCACCGATGCATAAATCCCCACCTCCCCAATTGTTAAGAGCTCATGAATCAATCTGTATTCATGTCATGTATGTCCAGAACCCTGTTTATCAAACAAGCATTACAACCCAAAATCTATTTATCTGTAAAAATGTTCTGTCCTGCGGCATATTGTTACGCCCCGGTGATTTGAAAGCTAACATAGTTTTTACCGTGTTCTCCGTTCCACACTTGATACACGCAGATGTCCGTTGTTGTTTTCTGATTTGTATTTTACAGAGAAATAGCATAATTTGACCTTAAATTGTATACTGACTTCTTTAAATCTATATATCTACTTTATTTATATGTGTAATTGTTCTTTTTGTATTTGGTTATGCTTAGTTTTGATATAACGCGCCAAATGTAACGTTACGTGTTCTTGTTTACGAAGAACTTGTGTATTACGTCACACATGGTATACAATAAGGTACGCATGTTCCTACGTTGGGCTTCTCTTCAAAAACCTCCATGCAGTTAGCTGTCTCTATTAAACTAGAATTAGCTGCACCAAGTAAGAGAACTTGGTGATAATGCAGTGCACCAAGTAGATTTGCTGCACCAAGTAAAGTTGCTTGGTGAAAGTATATAAATTCAGTGCACCAAGTAGATTTGCTGTACCAAGTAAAGTTGCTTGGTGAAAGTATATAAATGCAGTGCACCAAGTAGATTTTCCTGCACCAAGTAATGCAGTGCAACAAGTAGATTTGCTGCACCGAGTACGCTGAGTATTTGAATGCCGTGCACCAAGTAGATATTCTTGCACCTAGCAACGGTTTTGTTAATCTTAGTGCAAGTAAGGGAGCTCCGATTTGATTTTTATTGGGGGGGGGGGGGGGGGGGGGGGCTAGGATGAAATTTGAAAAAAATAAGCAGGACAGGAGTTTTGAGTAAAAAAAAAGCAGGATGAGACACTTGCAAAAAAAAAAATTCAGGATGACACTTTATGTAAAAAAAGTCAGGATAAACTAAAAAATAAAAAGCAGGACCGGATAGAGTGAAAAATGAAAAGGCAGGACAGAGATTACAACATAAAAAAAAATGCAGGACAACATTTTTCCATCCTAGCCCTCCCATCAAAATCAAATGGTAGCTCCCTAATGCACCTTGCCGTATTTCTTATTGTATATAGTTATTAACGTATTTTGATTCTTGAATCGCTGTATTTGATGTTTTGTTTAAATAGAAATAATACAATGTATGAACTTCCATTATGATTTTCATTATTACTTCCTTCACAAGAGTAATATCCTGACAAGAAAACCCCGGAACGTTACAATATTCCCATTTTGAATTTAGCTTACGTGCTCATTTAACGCAGTCATTGAATGACTACATTCAAAAGCTTTTTATAATATTGCATGACTGTTGACAATCTTCCTGAACATCAAATTTGAGACACTGAAAGTAAAGCTTTTAAATTCCTAAGCATCGAACACATCTGACTTTTACCCCATTTTCATGGTTTAGTAAATTCGTGTTTAATAAGTTATCATGTTTTTCAGATAGCTTTGTCATACCAACTTTTTTATTTTTTTTATAAGAGATACATGGCAAGGCTTAGTGTTTGTCAGACTCCAACTTAGTTGCACCTCACTAATAGAATTTCCCTACTATTCTGCTAACAACACACGAAAGGACATATGCATATGTTGCCATTGTGATGCAGAAAGAAAACAGAAAGATCAAGAACTTGTCAAAAAATAGGGTTCTGTTGCCCGTGTGTATGCAGTGCTAGGCAGCTGGAGGTGAAATCCAAAAGCGAAATCCAATAAAAAAAATTAACTTTTGAAAAATTAAATAGTTTGAAATGTGGAAAACATACTGCTCTTTGAAGACTCTGTCAGAAGTGTCATAAAATTGGTATACATATACATATATGTTTTTGTACCAAAAATAAACATATGGCAGAGTTTAAAATGTTTAGTTTAAGTATAAAATAGTTTTATTTTATTTTTAAACAAGTGTATATTATAGATATACATCATATGAAGGAAAAATGCAAGCATAACCTCTAGTCACTATTATTTAACTACTAGTCTGCAGTGAAGTACTGTATTTTGTTTGAACATTATAATTGTTAAATGTTAGGCACTTTGAATGTTTTATTTCTGACACTGTCAGATGCTACATTAATGTGTGGTGTTTAATACACAATATAATCATATTTGCTTTTCAATCAGTGTCAGATTGCCAGGTTAAATAGATAGGGGTTTGATTTCAAAAATCAACTATCTAACAGACAGACAGAAAATGTTTTTTCATGAAAATAGAATTTAATTTTTGCTGTTCCTTAATATGTTGCATTAAATTTAAATCGTTAATGTCATATCTTCCTCCTTTTTCCTGTGAAAAAAACAGTCTGAAAATATAAAGCTTTTGAATGTAAAAAGAACATAAAATTTCCCTACCTATCGACCCACCTGCTGATAGTGTGGGTCGGCAATGCCAAACAAACATTTTTTAAGGGTGGCCCATTTGTTTTGAAAACCATGATTTTATGAAGAGTAGTAGGGGCAAACAATTGTATTATTACTCCTTGCAGATGTTGCACATGTGTCTTGCTTTTTTCCATTCAAGTATGTCATAGTCTATTACAGAAAACTATAGTATGTGATTGAGGAAAAAAAATCATGAAAAATATTACCTTTCTTTCGTAGTGTGCGCCTTTTTGGTATTGTTGAATGTTGACAAAAGGTAGTACACAATGGGTCTGTATTAGCTGGTACACTATTTGCTTTTGGATTGAATACCCTCTCGTTCGGAAATACAGTTTTATCCACATCTAAATATTCCAAATTGAATAACAAACAAAACTTTGTAATTAGAATTTACCATTATAAGGGTATTGATGATGTATACATTTACTTCTTTCGTAATAGACAAAGAATAATAAATTTGTCGTAAAAAGATGTAGGTTTATTTAGTTACAAAATGTAATAATGTCGATAAGAACCATAATTTCAGCAATTGTACTATTTTATTAGTGTATATGGTATATAAAGAAATAAAGCAAATAATCTACAAAATATATTTTCGCAGTTCTGTTATCGTGATTAATACAACTGAAACAAGTAATCCATCCTCAATTTCAGTATTACCGAGAAACGCAAAATGTTACCCAGGAACACTTGTTTCACTAAGAAACACATAATTGTTTTCAGAAACAACTTGTATTACTCAGAAACACAAAGAGTATTCAAAAACACATAGCATTATTCAGCCGTTGAATTTTCAACATTTAGAAATTTCATGGTCTACCTGAATTTTGAAAGGTTTTGAAATATTTCTGATAAACAGATAGGTAAACATCCACAATCATTTGTTTTCCCTGACAAACAGAACTTTGATAACATTGGTCCAGTATATTTGTTGACCACGTTGTCTTATTAACTCACGTCTGTCTTTTGATTCTTTTATAACTTTTTGAAAATTTGTTCGAGTTAAAAAAAAAAAACTTTTTTAAAAATCACTTTTCAATATAAAAATGATCATCTGTTTTTAAAAAATTCTCTGTTTTTTTTATATATCGCTTCAAGATAAAATAAAAGACAGCTTTTAATCTGTAGAAAGATAAAAATCCCTAAACGAAGATAAATGACAGTGTTGGATATACAAAATATACCTGATAATAAGTAGAAGTAAAACAAGTTGTCTGTGACCTTTGTGAATTTCATACAAAGATATAACCATCTTTGTCCGGAAAAAGGCCCAGCTGAATAACTAGTATCGCTTCTAAAGCAGAAAAGAAAAATTAACAAAAAGAAATATCTGAATGACCTTACCTTCGTCCGAGCATATGTCATCGACTTAATGTGATTTGCTGATTGTATTATATAAACTGTGTAAAGTTTAGTAACTTAACAATGCATTCTTTAGAAAGAAATGTATTGTGTGATTACTTTATAATTTAGTTCCAAATGGTGAAGTTGAAATCCCTTCGTATATTTTACGGACGCAATCACGAGTTGGTTGACCGTTATGGAATAACCGTTTCACAAATGATATCGGATATGTTCCTTACGTAACTACAATCCCCTTCCCTTTCATGAATGTGACCTACCGAATTAGACTATTTACCAGATTTGTAATCACATAATCAACACGACGGGTGCCACATGTGGAGCAGGATCTGTTTACCCTTCCGGAGCACCTGAGATCACCCTTAGTTTTTGGTGGGGTTCGTGTTGTTTATTCTTTAGTTTTCTATGTTGTGTCATGTGTATTATTGTTTTTCTGTTTGTCTTTTTCATTTTTAGCCATGGCGTTGTCAGTTTGTTGTAGATTTATGAGTTTGACTGTCTCTTTGGTATCTTTCGTCCCTCTTTTATTCTTAACCAAGTTTTTTACATGCTTTCGTCTTTTTATTTGTCGCTTTGGAAGGGGTCTGTATAACTCAGACTTTGCTTTTCTTTCATTGGCTATCAAGTTATTAGAGGAACTTTCGTTATGTTTGTTCTTATTGTGCCATGCTCTTTTTTTTCGGCGTCGTAGGATTTCAATCGTCCTTTTTTGGTTCTTCTGTGTCTTAGAATCAAGCACTTTCCCTAGCTATAACAACATTGAGGATGGACATTGGGAATGTGTTAAAGAGACAACAACACAACCATAGAAAAAAAAACAACAGCAGAAGGTCACCAACAGGTCTTCAATGTAGCGAGAAATTCCCGCACCAGGAGGCGTCCTTCAGCTGGTCCCTTAACAAATATGTACTAGTTCAGTGATAATGAACGCCATACTTAACTCCAAACTGTACATAAGAAACTAAATTAAAATAATACAAGACTGAGGCTCCCGACTTGGGACAGACTCAAAAAATGCGGCGGCGTTTAAACATGTTAATGAGATCTCAACCCTCCCCTATACCTCTTGCCAATGAATAAAGGTAAACGCATAACAATACGAACATTAAAATCAGTTTAAGAGAAGGCCGAGTCTGATGTCAGAAGTTAGTACTTGTATTTTGTTTACAATGTATATCACAATTCCATTAAAATTTTACAGTTTTTAACTGATAACTTTATTTCATGATATTTTAACCTCCATAACCTGCATCTTGAAACACATATAAAGCCTGGAATAGGTTAGAGGACAAACAGCATACTTTTTATAAAGTTATATTTAATTGAATTCAAAATAATTCAGAGATCAATGATGATAAAGTGTAATGGGTGATTACCAGTGACACAATGTTCATGTATGTATGTACAGTGACATTTTGTGGTTTATTAAATAGATGAAGTTTGCAGTTAACATTTTATAATATATCAAACAAAATCCTCTCTAAAAAATGCTATAGTTACAATGTATATTAAACGTTTGTTCATTCACATCATTTAAAATGTGTGTTTAAAAAAAATTCATTGTAATCATATGTAATCATGATACCTTTGCCAAGGTAATCATTAATTTAATCAGACACTTTCAGAAATGATGTAATCATCAGTTTAATTTAATCGTACAAATAACAAAGGTATTGTAATTTAATCAATTACATTGAAAGTAATTGGACCTATCTCTGATATAAGTATCAGGCATAATCCGTCCCGTTAGGGGTTTAGTATCATACCATCATAACATATATGAGAAGAACATAACCCGTATCATGCCAACAACTGTTTTTTTTTATAATAAATGTGTTTAGTTCCGATGCGAAGAAGTAAATTAATAATAACGCCAAAATATGCAATCTTTATTGACCTGACAACATTATCGTAACTATATCGCTTCTTAATAATAAAATTGAGAATGGAAATGGGGAATATGTCAAAGAGACAACAACCCGACCAAATAAAAAACAACAGCAGAAGGTCACCAACAGGTTTTCAATGTAGCGAGAAATTCCCGTACCCGGAGGCGTCCTTCAATAAGTCTATTTAAGGTTTTGTTAGTTTCTGGGGTGAATACTGGCACTACATGATGGCGACCTTTCGCTTTTATGTGTAGACAAAAATATGAGGCTTGTACTGATTCCGTTTTGCTTTTACTGGAGGTTATAGCTTCAAGTTGCATGTGTATAATAAAAATGTCCACATGTCACGTGCAATTAGCAACGTGAGTAAATATTTTTCAGAATAGTTCTTTTGTTCTGTCTTATCTAAAACAAGTATCCAGATTTACATACTTATTTGAAAAAAATTATGCATACAATACAAGAATTAAAAAATAGTACAGAGTATGAGATATTTGTTTCTAGGTACTATGCATTTGACACATTCTTAAATCTGATATTTTGATTACTAAAAAACGGACACTTATCTGAAACACTATCAAATATAAAATCATGGTCTGTTTGACTAGCATGTCTAGTGTGTATATAATTTAATGAAAAGAAACCTCGAAAACAGAAATGTATTATATACTCACTTAAAAACAACAACAGAATCTGTATCTGATATTGTTAAGTTAGATATGCAAGTCCATGTGTCCATTATCGTTCCTAAAGCACTTACACTCATGGATGACTGTTTTGGTAGAATTGTATTCAGAAACTGAAGTGTAGTTGTTACCGGTTGGTTATTATCTGGTTTGGTATACTCATAAATCCATTCCGTATTCCTAAGTTCTGGAGGTAGCGTACAAATTCCATCTATAAAAAAGGTAAATGTATTAAGCACTATTTATGTTGCACATGAAAGTAACCTACCGATGTCAAAATTTCTCAAAATCTATACATAAAACAGTAGTACTAGTATTAAGATAGAGTTAACAAAGATCAAAATGTAATGATGTTAGGTTCCGGGACAAGATACACATATTATGACGCACCTTGCGATAAACAGACATATTTCGCAGATGTGCTCCATGCAAGTGGTTCATATTTAAAATGGATACGTTAAAGTGATTCCTCAATATTTTGTTTTAGTAATCTTTTTCATCAATGGTTTCCTTAAATGTGTGTTAATAATAACCTACAAATTTATTCGTTCTTTGTGTAATCATACGTTTTTTGATTGAGTTAAGTCTGCTAATTGATATTTTATCGTATGTTTTTATATGTTGTGATGTTATGCTATTGTTTCAGAAAAAGGGAGAAGGTTTGGGCCCATTAAAACGTTTAATCCCGCTGCAAATGTTTGCACCTGTCCTAAGTCAGGAATCTGATGTACAGTAGTTGTCGTTTGTTTATGTAATATATACGTGTTTCTCGTTTCTCGTTTTGTTTATATAGATTAGACCGTTGGTTTTCCCGTTTGAATGGTTTTACACTAGTAATTTTGGGGCCCTTTATAGCTTGTTGTTCGGTGTGAGCCAAGGCTCCGTGTTGAAGGCCGTACTTTAACCTATAATGGTTTAATTTTTAAATTGTTATTTGGATGGAGAGTTGTCTCATTGGCACTCACACCACATCTTCCTATATCTATTAGAACTGGACAACGTTTTATCTCAAATTGTACATCGAATCTATCTTATGATAATTCTTAAATGATTTGCCTATCTATAAATTCTTCACCCGGTTTGATGAATTATAACTGTTTCCATTGGTTTATATTCCGATACACCATGTTTTCAAAACTAGTTTCGTTACATTCACTGTGATCTATTCATGCGCGATAGACATGCATACAGCGATCGATCCTTGGATTTTCATTAAATGGAGATTGAAAAACAGAAGTATAAGAGTAGTTTGTATTTTAATATAAATATATACTAGAACACACCCGCGAAATCGCGGGCATTCAGAGCGTATTTGAGAGGATGTAAAGTGTTGTAGGCAGAATTTTGTAAAAGATTTATAATGACTTCAGAATTTCAGGAAAAGTATCAAAAGTCATAGGTACTTGGGGACAGGAAAATGTTTTTTTGATTAACCCTCGTCCTTTATTTCCAAAATTCCTATTTTTTGTTTTCTATTAATGTCATTATTAACATACACTTAGTGTACACGTATTATGAACATTCCAGTCAGGAGCCTGTAATTCCGTGGTTCAGTGATATTTGTTTTTCGTTCATTTTTTTTACATAAATAAGGCTGTTAATTTTCTCATTTAAATTGTTTAAATTGTCATTTCGGGTCCTTTTATATCAGACTATGCAGTATCGGCTTTTGCTTATTGTTGAAGGCCGTAAGGTGACCTTTACATGTTAATTTGTGTCATTTTGGTCTCTTGTGGAGAGCTGTCTCATTGGCATTCATAATACCACATCTTCTTTTTTTGTAAAACATTTAGCGACTTGAGAATTTCAGAAAAGGTATCAAAAGTCATAGGTAATTTGGGAAAGGATAATTGTTTTTCTAGCCCGGCTCCTCCTTCTTCAAACAAACATTTTTTTTTGTTCTCTATTAATTTTAATAACACATGAATAATTTTAGCGCTTATTTGTATATTATGAACATTCATTAATGGGGGATCGGGGCAGAGGCGGATTTAGGGAGCCCGCCCCCCCCCCCCCCCCCCTTTCTGAAAAATAATTGGTTGATTATAGAGGGCATAACTGAAGCATGACCGGAGCGGACCCCTTCTTAGGCAGTCAACGGGCCCCTGCGTATGAACATTTCTGGATCCGCCACTTCGGAGGGGCCCTGATCCCAATATCCCGGGCTTAAAAACATGAAATCCCGAGGTTTTGAATTTATTATACAAATTAAATATCTCGACATCCCGAAATTCGAAAAAAGAAATCCCGGATCCCGAAATGGTCAATGCTGAAATTTCGATCTTAAAAACACCCGCTCCAGACGTCCTGAAAGTGTATTTTCTTTTTACAGTCAATTCTCAGTTTAATAATTGATCCACAGCGGTCATTGATATATTATTCAGACCCTCCCTATTAAATAAACCCTGTGACTGCCGTGGATAGTAAACTTGAAAATGATATCAGACAGAAAATACACTTTATTCGTAGTATATGTATTTGTTTCAAAGTAAAAAGAAAAACGCAAACCGGTGGTCTAATCTGACTTAAATTTCGTCCAATGACGGATATAGATAAGACAGAACATACACTGTATTCGTAGTATTAATGTATGTTCAAAGTATACAGAAAAACGCAAACCGGAAGTATAATCTGACTTAAAATTTCGCCCAATGACGGAAACATATCCGGAAGTCTTTTTTCTCGTTTTTCACCCAAAATAACTCAATCTGAATAATCATATGAATGGATGACAAATGCGATTATGCACTGAACCCATAGGACACAGAGGCATGATGATTAATTTATTGTGGAAAGAAGAGAAGCGACACCCAAAATGAGGTCTTCTCGTTTAATAGTATAGATAGCGGATATGGTGGAGTGGTCTATAGAGCTGAACATGAGGCTAAGCTATTGGTGATGTAGTGTAGTGAGTTTGAATCGCGCAGAGGGACGGACAAAAATGTGTCAACAGAAAAATCTAAGTCTAGTAATTTGCAGACTTATATGTATATTATTTCTAGGGGTAATTGGTGTGTAAACTGGGGAGATTAACTCACAAAATGAATAGAAGTCTTCGATTTACACATCAATAACCTCTAGAAAAAAATGTGTTTAATCCTATGATATTTTACCAATTTCAGTTACCGCAATCCTCAGTATTGCATTTACAGTTTAAGATGCATTTAAGTAAGTAACATATTATATCAGCTTATGACAGGAGAAGGTTATATGTGTTTATTTTTTTAAGTGTTTTTTTTTCGTAAAAACAGATTACTTTTCAATGATTTTTTACGAACTGTTCAGTATAGTTGTTTCGCCTCTTTCGAATGGCTATACAATTATTAGTTTACACTCAGAATACAAATGATAAAATGTTATACCTTCTCGACCTCTAAATATAAGAAGGGCGAACACTCCCATCAATGTCAATTTACCCTATAAATTTTTAGTAATCATTTCTTCGAAGAAAATTAAATACAAGCAATAGCATCTCAAGCATTCAGAAAAATAATTCAACAGAATAAGGCTAAAAACCTAAATCAGAAAGTCCCATGTCTTTAACATGTATTTACATGAAGATAAAGTTAGAGCGAAGGTAACAATCTAAAATGTAAACATACAAAAACTGAACATATCAAAATAGTACACATCATTAACAAAGAAGAGATTCAGCTGATGCTTGATAACGCTGTTTTATTTATACATTTCTTTGGTAAGGAGGAAAGGGGGCAAAATACTCGCTACATTTCCTCATTTCCTGTAGACATCAGCAGTCCTCCTTCAAACGTTCATTTTTAAAACTATGTTAATAATTCTATAATATTTTTATTATACTGAAAAAAATTTATTTTACCCTCATTGCTATGTTAAACACTTAATTTATCGTTTGGTTAACACTTTGAGAAGCACATTAAGAATTCCTATTGATTATTAAGAAGAAGTGTTTCTATTAAGAATGTTGTGTAATCATTATCATCTTGTCAAGTATAGCTGGTTTACTAGTTCTTATATTGCCGCGAAATAGCCTTTTTGTGCTAATGCGGCGTAAAGCAACCAACAATCAACTAGTTCTTATTATTGTTTTGAATATGAGTTCGAATTACATGTTCTGATTGGAATTTCATATTACCAGATTAAAATTTAAAAATAAATATAAAATTATAAGGATCTTAGTCTATTTATATTCACCATTCTGATTAACAAAAACGGTTAAGGTCTTCCATAATATTGTCCATTTGACTTCTATATATTTGCAGAAAAAAATTCTTAAAAATTCATTTTTAAAAATTATTAATCTTTTTCTTGATGTATGTTAATATATGATACATACGAACTCTGACTATTAATTTCATAATTTTTGGTCAATAAATAAAAAAGTTTCCCATTGGGTCTCTATGTTAATTTTATTTTTTGAAGTGTTGATTACCTGATGGAGTAAGTATAAGTGGTGTAACGGCCTTCCAACCAAAACAAAAACAACATACATGTGCTTTTAAAGTTTGTTTATTTGTACCATGTGACTTTGTATATTTGAATATAAAGATGACCTGTACTGACCAACGAACAACATAAGATTTCATGTCATGTGATTGTTATAATTGTTCTATATATGACATGTATGATAGATTCTGTATTTTCCATTTTCTGTTTTCAAAAATTTAGATAAAACTTTTCAGAGCCTTTGTCTTTTTATGCAACTCACCATGCTAAAAGCATGAAAAGTTTGTGTATAGTTAGTCAACTTATATAATGATATAAAATCAATAATCTGAAGTGTTTTTTTTGTTTTGGTTGGAAGGCCATTACACCACTTATACTTACTCCATCAGGTAATCAACACTTCAAAAAATAAAATTAACATAGAGACCTAATGGGAAACTTTTTTATTTATTGACCAAAATTAATGAAATTAATAGTCAGAGTTCGTATGTATCATATATTAACATACATCAAGAAAAAAAATATTAATTTTTAAAAATGAATTTTTTTCTGCAAATATATAGAAGTCAAATGGACAATACTAAATAAGTAAATTCTGGATATTTTTTTTACTTGTTTCAAAATACATTTTGAAATCTTCCCTGATAAAGTAAAGCTATTCATGTCAATTTTGGACTGGTCGGTAACAAGTTACGAACTGGTCAGCATGACCTAACTATTCAAGTTTTCAGAGTACTTCATGACAGAAATATTATTTAAAGTTGTTGCATTCAATGTCAAATTAAGTTGTTGATTAGTTCAGAATGGATATAGATGATGTTTGGTTGAACAATAGTCCATCTTTTTCAAGATTTAGCAAAGTTAAAAGAAGGAAGGATTAGTTAACCATACAAGTTTAAAGTACATTCATCTTCTTAAAGATTTAGAATATATTTTAAAGAATGATAGCCTAAAATTTGTGGAAAACAGAAAATCAGAACATGCAAATATAACTGTGCAAAAAGTTGATGAAACCATAAACGTTAAAACGACTGCAGTTCCTTTGAAAATTGCACACCTTGTTTTAGATAAATACTAAATAAAAGAGCATTGCTGGATTTAGAAATATTATCTACGAACATGTGAAAACAGGTGTAGTAACCTTTACCTTGTAGTAGTAGATCTGTTAGATGTTCAAACTGTCATATATTTCATCACATGGCAAAGGAGAACATGCTGAAACCTTGCCTAAATCCCCATGGTACTAACTATTTCAGACGTGGACAGAAGAAAAGCCTTGCCGACTACATACTTAAAACAATATAAGTAGAGAAAGAGCTCAAACAAGTGATAAGGGATATTTAGAATATATTTAAAGGTTGATGACTTAAAATTTGATGAAAAAAATACAATTGGAACATGCCAATATAACTCTGCAAAAAGTTTATGAAACTATAATAGTTAAAACTTATGAAGTTCTTTGTCCATTGGACCGCCTTTTCTTTATAAATAGAAGTTTTTATCTACCTTGACTGTCGATTATGCTCTTGTTATTCCTTGCTAACAACTTAACATAGTCAACTATGATTAGTACATTGAAGTCCAAGTAATAAATAATCATAAGCTGGCCATATCCGTTGCAATGTATGATTTTAAGATATATATACAACAGGAGAACAATAGAATAACAAAATATCACTATACAGATACTCATGTTCTACACTTCCTAATACATGTAAAGCTATTGCAACAAGTCTAGAAATTGACAATGAAGGTCTCTTGAAAAAAAAACTGAATGACAAAAGAGATAATTTCAGGTTGGAAACCCCCCCCCCCCTTTTTTTGGACGATCAATGCATTTGAATGGGGACATGTAATTGGACTCTCCCCCTTTTGTCCTGGTTTAGGAACCCCTACCCCTTTTTAAAATGTCTGGATCCGCCCCTGACTCCTGCATTCAGAGTAAATATCTCCACCTAAAAAGATATTCAAGGGCTTGTTTATCCTATCATAATTTTCTTCAGAGGGTTGCTGCTCAGAAAGCAGCTTTTTTTCAATGTTTATATAATAAACCAAGAGTTCAAAATCCTGATTTTTTTCAATTTAACACTTACAAGTTGGTTGACTGTTACGGTATCATGGTTATTGAATATCCATTTCACAGTGAATACAATACTGTTATCTTTTCCATGAATTTGACCTTTAAATTACTCAGTTAAACCAAAGTATAATTGAACTAACTTATGAATTGATATATACTTACTTGGATTTGGAATGCCTGTAAATAGAAATCTTACAGTACAAAATCCTTATTTGAATGTGAACACAAAATGGGAATCAGGCGAAATACCTTTGCAATTATTTATGATGCAACGCTATGACACATCCCCTAACTTAAGTATTTTGTTATGTGGTAGATTGATTCCTTCCTGTCATATTAAAAAAATCATTGGTAGGTAAAAAAAAGTCCATCATTTAGCTCGGACTGTCGTCAGATAGTTCTCTTTAAAATAAATTATAAACTTTTCCAATCGAGATTTTCACCAGTTTGTCAGCTATTTTGTTATTATATATTACTCTTACAGACAGCCAGATTTTTGGTAGTTTGGTTTATTACTTACAAATGTAAGGATTTAATTAAAAGTAAAAAAAGCTAGAATGTTTAGTTTGAACAAGATTTTAATAGTCACCTTTAAATCCCTTTTTTTAACTTAATCACTTAATCAATTTGAATTTTATTGGAAGTCCAGGTTAATTTGAAAAAAAGTTATATAACAATTTAAAGATAACTGTCTTAATACAGGTTAGAGACCCACACTATTCCGTAGTAAATTTCTTTTAGACAATAAATACAAATTGCGCTTTCTCAACAAAATTTGGACAGTGTGCTGTTCTACTTTTGGACCAATATGATAAAATTATAGAAAACTTCACCGGCTCTGCCTTAAATTAAAATATGGACAATTTTATGTTGAAGGAGTCTTGAAATCTTTTGACAACCTCCAATGTGCTGATTATTAACCTTTGTCTACTGGACCAAATCACTACTTAACTCTAAAACTCATGACCCAAATATTTTGACAGTGTCATTTGATCCCAGACTTGCTATTTGAGGCATAAACATGGATAATTACATTTAAAAGGGGCATAAAAAAGATGGCAAGTACCACACTGTCAACACTTGGGACTATATTCAACAACAAAATCAAGGGACGACAATTGAGTGTTTGGACCTATAGTCCGGGCTTAAAATTCTATCGTTTTTTACTTATATTAATTAAATCCGTAGACTTGACAGCAATGAAACAAACTATATTACAACCTGTAATTCAGTAAGTTTAATATATAACTTAGTTGGCAGTATAGTTTGATGGTTGATTTAAAAAAAAATTAATGCAAAAAGTAAAGTGTGACTATTTGAATTCGATCCCAACTGATATTCAAGCTTTCAAAACCTACTTAACAATTTTAAATCCTTGAATTTGATTTCAATAAACCTCACTAAAGTATTATGTTTTGTTAGCTCAATACATGATTTATTTTGATGAGCTGATTAATACAAGAGTAGACAAAATGTAAAGGTCAATACGGAGTCTAAGGTGGTCGACACTGGTCAAGACAGGTAAAGACCAGTAAAGACAGGTAAAGACATGTCAAGATTGAGTAAAGACTGGTCGAGACTGGTGGAACTGAACAGAGACTGGTAAGACTGAAACGAGACTGGTCGAGCATTTGTACACAGCATTTCGATTTCATCAATATTATCAAGTACTGAGTCAGACTTATCAAGTAAAGTGTAGCCCAGAGCCGATTATAGTAAAATAAGACTTAAGTTCTGTCGAGATAATTTCGAGTCTTGTAAAGTAAAATTCTTTAAGTAGGATAATTTGCATACTGTGTATCTAATAATATTTATTATGAATGTTGGAATATAAGCCAATCGATTTTTCTTTTTATTTTAACCTGAAATAAACATGAATGTAAAAACAACTTCATACAATAGAAATATGTATGCACATGTTTGCCATAACGGCTGCTTAATGAAAAATAAAATTAGTATGCTCCTTATAAACAAAATGTACAAAGTGTTCGTACCACAGACCGGAGGACTTCCACTCCAGGTTTCATCCTTCATACATTGACGAGTCAGGTCACCAGACTTCAATACATTATCACTATCACAAGCATACGTAATATTGTCGTTTTCGTTTATACCAGTCTTATTCGTTATAGTAGCGAAATTTACTTCTGCAAGGTCAGGACATTCTATTAACTCTACAATTTAAAACAAAATCAATGTACATACATTTGTAGTTATGAATGATTGATCTTAGATAAATTACCTAAGCATTTCAGATAAAGGAAGAATGATATAAAATAAAACAACGGCCAAGACAGTACAACATTACTTTTTTTTAATAAATGTTGATAAATCCAATAGCATCAAATCGTACCCTGCCACAGGGTGGATCCAGAAAGATAAATGTTTATTTGAAAAATATAATTACATTTTACATACTTCAGCAAAACCACAAAACTAAATATCCACGAACATGTAAGTTTTCCTCAATACGCGAAAATTGGTACCCACGAACATAAATGAATCCACTATATTTGGTCTTTATATAAGGATTTTAATACTTCTCAAAAGTACCTGGATTATAATTTTAAAAAGGGGGCGGAAGATACCTGAGGGATTTTGAAACTGACACCGCCATGACTGCAAAGGAAAAAGTCGAACAGACAATTATAAGTTCCTTTAAAGCGACGATGAAAATTACAGACTAAACAAGACAAACTATATCAAAAACTTGGGACGATAAAAGGTGCTCCAGAAGAGAGAGCGGATCCTGCTCAACTGGCTGCACCGGTTGTGTTGCTTATGTTATTATGTTTACCAGATAAATAGTATAATTCGATAGGTTACATTCGAAGACAACATAATAGTCAAATCTTACCACAAGTAGAAAGTTCTACACTGTCTAAACGAATACTACTGCTGCCGGATTGTTTTGTGACTGTTATTCTTATAACGTTGTACTTTCTCGATTCCAATGGGATTTCTTCACCCGGCTGTACATTTGGGGCCTGAAATATTGTAGAAAGAAACTAAAATATATAGGTGGTTCTTTTGCGACATCTAATCAAAAGCATGTATGAATTTATTTCATTTCAAATTAATTTTTTTTAAATTTGCCTGTTTTTTAATTACTTTCTTATTGAATAAGTATAATAAAATGAACTTTAATAATATACATATAGCTATTGACTGATAATGAGATTGATACGATCAACCAAAGAGATATGTATTTATTCAGTTTATTGAAGATCCTTGTTTTTATATACTGAATATGTATTCTGTTAACTGTAATGAATTGATAAAATCGATTAAATTTCCTAATAAAACTCCTACAATTAATCCCGTAATATATCATCATATAGACTTCTAATGTTAACATAACATAACATTAAGGAGATGAGGTGTGCATCCAAATGAGACAACTGTCCAATGAAGGACAATCGACGAAGATACACGAAAGTAAAGGTTACCATACGGCTTCAATAATGAAAATAAATGTGATAATATATAAAAACTCAAAAGGGAAATCTCACTACCTAATTTGTATATTCAAAATGCATGTTACATATCATAAATTAGTTTTATCTTATTTGGAGCCGAGACGATCATAACAATCATTTACCTGAACAGTTATAAACTCTGGATTATCTGGAAGATTATACTTCACGGTAATAGTAGCAATGCCATCACCAGAAACTGTTACACCATTTACTTCTTCGTCTAAACCGTCAATCAACAGAACCATAATAGATTCATTTGTCTCAACAAACTTGTTATCGTCTTTCTCTTGAAGTGCATCTTTGTCGCTTGTGGACAAGGGTGCCAACGGGTTATTTGTATCAATATTAGATTCGCCTAGTACAACTTTTTCTTTAACACATTCTGTAGCTGTTGTAACCTCTATAGTAGATGGTTGTGTAGTTGTTCCCATTGAAACTGTTGTAAGTTCACCTATTATAATAAACAATGCATTAAAAAACGAAAGCAGCAATTACAAGTATTTTTTTTTTCAAATTTGACATTTAATACAGAGTTAATCATTGTTTGCTGTCCAATAAAATGTTATGACAACTCATTCGTTACCATTCTTTACATAGAGAATAATACATGGCAAAATCCGTATCATATGTCGTATCATCCCGAGACATCAATATCAGCCCAAGGGCCTTTAGGCCCGAGGGATGATATTGGTCGAGGGTGATACGGCATGTGATACGGATTTTGCCATGTATTATACGCTTTATCATATATTTCAACAGAAGAGTATAATATTTTATGAACTGTTTTCTGATCCATAGCACTGGATTACCTTCAGTTCTACTTGTTTCAAAGGCCTAAAAGAACTGCTCAATTATTCGACGCACCATAATTACCTTAATTAGTTACAAATGAGGGACGAAAGATACCAAAGGGACAGTCAAACTCGTAAATCTAAAAAAAAAGACAAACAGAAACACAGAAAAACAATAGTACACATGACACAACATAGAAAACTAAAGAATAAACAACACGAACCCCACGAAAAACCAGGGGTGATCTCAGGTGCTCCGGAAGGGTAAGCAGATCCTGCTCCACATGCGGCACCCGTCGTGTTGCTTATGTGATTACAAATCATGTAAATAGTCTAATTCGGTATGTCAAATTCATGAAAGGGAAGGGGATTGTAGTTACGACGTAAGGAACATATTCGATATTATTTGTGAAACGGTTATTCCATAACGGTCAACCAACAGGAGGGGTGCCACATGTGTCTTTTTAATCATGGCTTTGTCACATACTTTTTTACTTATGAGTTAGAATGGACCTTTGAGAGCTTGTCCCTCTTATGATAGTACAAATGTATGCATTGTCAATTTTTCATACTTGTAAATGGCAGAAAAAAAGATTCTATCTATACATGTATACATGATAGATATAAAAACTAAAAACAGGTTCATACCAATAAAACATGAATACTTTAAAAGCACAAGGCAAAGGCTGGGTAAAAAAATACTCGAGTCAAAAGAAATACATATAATGAATATTTGGTGTTCAGAAATTTGTGGTTTTGTTTTTGCAAAGATTTATAGCGCTAGACAACATAACAGTCAAATCTTACCACAAGTAGAAAGTTCTACACTGTCTAAACGAATACTACTGCTGCCGGATTGTTTTGTGACTGTTATTCTTATAACGTTGTACTTTCTCGATTCCAATGGGATTTCTTCACCCGGCTGTACATTTGGGGCCTGAAATATTGTAGAAAGAAACTAAAATATATAGGTGGTTCTTTTGCGACATCTAATCAAAAGCATGTATGAATTTATTTCATTTCAAATTAATTTTTTTTAAATTTGCCTGTTTTTTAATTACTTTCTTATTGAATAAGTATAATAAAATGAACTTTAATAATATACATATAGCTATTGACTGATAATGAGATTGATACGATCAACCAAAGAGATATGTATTTATTCAGTTTATTGAAGATCCTTGTTTTTATATACTGAATATGTATTCTGTTAACTGTAATGAATTGATAAAATCGATTAAATTTCCTAATAAAACTCCTACAATTAATCCCGTAATATATCATCATATAGACTTCTAATGTTAACATAACATAACATTAAGGAGATGAGGTGTGCATCCAAATGAGACAACTGTCCAATGAAGGACAATCGACGAAGATACACGAAAGTAAAGGTTACCATACGGCTTCAATAATGAAAATAAATGTGATAATATATAAAAACTCAAAAGGGAAATCTCACTACCTAATTTGTATATTCAAAATGCATGTTACATATCATAAATTAGTTTTATCTTATTTGGAGCCGAGACGATCATAACAATCATTTACCTGAACAGTTATAAACTCTGGATTATCTGGAAGATTATACTTCACGGTAATAGTAGCAATGCCATCACCAGAAACTGTTACACCATTTACTTCTTCGTCTAAACCGTCAATCAACAGAACCATAATAGATTCATTTGTCTCAACAAACTTGTTATCGTCTTTCTCTTGAAGTGCATCTTTGTCGCTTGTGGACAAGGGTGCCAACGGGTTATTTGTATCAATATTAGACTCGCCTAGTACAACTTTTTCTTTAACACATTCTGTAGCTGTTGTAACCTCTATAGTAGATGGTTGTGTAGTTGTTCCCATTGAAACTGTTGTAAGTTCACCTATTATAATAAACAATGCATTAAAAAACGAAAGCAGCAATTACAAGTATTTTTTTTTTCAAATTTGACATTTAAGACACAGTTAATCATTGTTTGCTGTCCAATAAAATGTTATGACAACTCATTCGTTACCATTCTTCACATAGAGAATAATACATGGCAAAATCCGTATCATATGTCGTATCATCCCGAGACATCAATATCAGCCCAAGGGCCTTTAGGCCCGAGGGATGATATTGGTCGAGGGTGATACGGCATGTGATACGGATTTTGCCATGTATTATACGCTTTATCATATATTTCAACAGAAGAGTATAATATTTTATGAACTGTTTTCTGATCCATAGCACTGGATTACCTTCAGTTCTACTTGTTTCAAAGGCCTAAAAGAACTGCTCAATTATTCGACGCACCATAATTACCTTAATTAGTTACAAATGAGGGACGAAAGATACCAAAGGGACAGTCAAACTCGTAAATCTAAAAAAAAAGACAAACAGAAACACAGAAAAACAATAGTACACATGACACAACATAGAAAACTAAAGAATAAACAACACGAACCCCACGAAAAACCAGGGGTGATCTCAGGTGCTCCGGAAGGGTAAGCAGATCCTGCTCCACATGCGGCACCCGTCGTGTTGCTTATGTGATTACAAATCATGTAAATAGTCTAATTCGGTATGTCAAATTCATGAAAGGGAAGGGGATTGTAGTTACGACGTAAGGAACATATTCGATATTATTTGTGAAACGGTTATTCCATAACGGTCAACCAACAGGAGGGGTGCCACATGTGTCTTTTTAATCATGGCTTTGTCACATACTTTTTTACTTATGAGTTAGAATGGACCTTTGAGAGCTTGTCCCTCTTATGATAGTACAAATGTATGCATTGTCAATTTTTCATACTTGTAAATGGCAGAAAAAAAGATTCTATCTATACATGTATACATGATAGATATAAAAACTAAAAACAGGTTCATACCAATAAAACATGAATACTTTAAAAGTACAAGGCAAAGGCTGGGTAAAAAAATACTCGAGTCAAAAGAAATAAATATAATGAATATTTGGTGTTCAGAAATTTGTGGTTTTGTTTTTGCAAAGATTTATAGCGCTAGACAACATAACAGTCAAATCTTACCACAAGTAGAAAGTTCTACACTGTCTAAACGAATGCTACTGCTGCCGGATTGTTTTGTGACTGTTATTCTTATAACGTTGTACTTTCTCGATTCCAATGGGATTTCTTCACCCGGCTGTACATTTGGGGCCTGAAATATTGTAGAAAGAAACTAAAATATATAGGTGGTTCTTTTGCGACATCTAATCAAAAGCATGTATGAATTTATTTCATTTCAAATTAATTTTTTTTAAATTTGCCTGTTTTTTAATTACTTTCTTATTGAATAAGTATAATAAAATGAACTTTAATAATATACATATAGCTATTGACTGATAATGAGATTGATACGATCAACCAAAGAGATATGTATTTATTCAGTTTATTGAAGATCCTTGTTTTTATATACTGAATATGTATTCTGTTAACTGTAATGAATTGATAAAATCGATTAAATTTCCTAATAAAACTCCTACAATTAATCCCGTAATATATCATCATATAGACTTCTAATGTTAACATAACATAACATTAAGGAGATGAGGTGTGCATCCAAATGAGACAACTGTCCAATGAAGGACAATCGACGAAGATACACGAAAGTAAAGGTTACCATACGGCTTCAATAATGAAAATAAATGTGATAATATATAAAAACTCAAAAGGGAAATCTCACTACCTAATTTGTATATTCAAAATGCATGTTACATATCATAAATTAGTTTTATCTTATTTGGAGCCGAGACGATCATAACAATCATTTACCTGAACAGTTATAAACTCTGGATTATCTGGAAGATTATACTTCACGGTAATAGTAGCAATGCCATCACCAGAAACTGTTACACCATTTACTTCTTCGTCTAAACCGTCAATCAACAGAACCATAATAGATTCATTTGTCTCAACAAACTTGTTATCGTCTTTCTCTTGAAGTGCATCTTTGTCGCTTGTGGACAAGGGTGCCAACGGGTTATTTGTATCAATATTAGACTCGCCTAGTACAACTTTTTCTTTAACACATTCTGTAGCTGTTGTAACCTCTATAGTAGATGGTTGTGTAGTTGTTCCCATTGAAACTGTTGTAAGTTCACCTATTATAATAAACAATGCATTAAAAAACGAAAGCAGCAATTACAAGTATTTTTTTTTTCAAATTTGACATTTAAGACACAGTTAATCATTGTTTGCTGTCCAATAAAATGTTATGACAACTCATTCGTTACCATTCTTCACATAGAGAATAATACATGGCAAAATCCGTATCATATGTCGTATCATCCCGAGACATCAATATCAGCCCAAGGGCCTTTAGGCCCGAGGGATGATATTGGTCGAGGGTGATACGGCATGTGATACGGATTTTGCCATGTATTATACGCTTTATCATATATTTCAACAGAAGAGTATAATATTTTATGAACTGTTTTCTGATCCATAGCACTGGATTACCTTCAGTTCTACTTGTTTCAAAGGCCTAAAAGAACTGCTCAATTATTCGACGCACCATAATTACCTTAATTAGTTACAAATGAGGGACGAAAGATACCAAAGGGACAGTCAAACTCGTAAATCTAAAAAAAAAAGACAAACAGAAACACAGAAAAACAATAGTACACATGACACAACATAGAAAACTAAAGAATAAACAACACGAACCCCACGAAAAACCAGGGGTGATCTCAGGTGCTCCGGAAGGGTAAGCAGATCCTGCTCCACATGCGGCACCCGTCGTGTTGCTTATGTGATTACAAATCATGTAAATAGTCTAATTCGGTATGTCAAATTCATGAAAGGGAAGGGGATTGTAGTTACGACGTAAGGAACATATTCGATATTATTTGTGAAACGGTTATTCCATAACGGTCAACCAACAGGAGGGGTGCCACATGTGTCTTTTTAATCATGGCTTTGTCACATACTTTTTTACTTATGAGTTAGAATGGACCTTTGAGAGCTTGTCCCTCTTATGATAGTACAAATGTATGCATTGTCAATTTTTCATACTTGTAAATGGCAGAAAAAAAGATTCTATCTATACATGTATACATGATAGATATAAAAACTAAAAACAGGTTCATACCAATAAAACATGAATACTTTAAAAGTACAAGGCAAAGGCTGGGTAAAAAAATACTCGAGTCAAAAGAAATAAATATAATGAATATTTGGTGTTCAGAAATTTGTGGTTTTGTTTTTGCAAAGATTTATAGCGCTAGACAACATAACAGTCAAATCTTACCACAAGTAGAAAGTTCTACACTGTCTAAACGAATACTACTGCTGCCGGATTGTTTTGTGACTGTTATTCTTATAACGTTGTACTTTCTCGATTCCAATGGGATTTCTTCACCCGGCTGTACATTTGGGGCCTGAAATATTGTAGAAAGAAACTAAAATATATAGGTGGTTCTTTTGCGACATCTAATCAAAAGCATGTATGAATTTATTTCATTTCAAATTAATTTTTTTTAAATTTGCCTGTTTTTTAATTACTTTCTTATTGAATAAGTATAATAAAATGAACTTTAATAATATACATATAGCTATTGACTGATAATGAGATTGATACGATCAACCAAAGAGATATGTATTTATTCAGTTTATTGAAGATCCTTGTTTTTATATACTGAATATGTATTCTGTTAACTGTAATGAATTGATAAAATCGATTAAATTTCCTAATAAAACTCCTACAATTAATCCCGTAATATATCATCATATAGACTTCTAATGTTAACATAACATAACATTAAGGAGATGAGGTGTGCATCCAAATGAGACAACTGTCCAATGAAGGACAATCGACGAAGATACACGAAAGTAAAGGTTACCATACGGCTTCAATAATGAAAATAAATGTGATAATATATAAAAACTCAAAAGGGAAATCTCACTACCTAATTTGTATATTCAAAATGCATGTTACATATCATAAATTAGTTTTATCTTATTTGGAGCCGAGACGATCATAACAATCATTTACCTGAACAGTTATAAACTCTGGATTATCTGGAAGATTATACTTCACGGTAATAGTAGCAATGCCATCACCAGAAACTGTTACACCATTTACTTCTTCGTCTAAACCGTCAATCAACAGAACCATAATAGATTCATTTGTCTCAACAAACTTGTTATCGTCTTTCTCTTGAAGTGCATCTTTGTCGCTTGTGGACAAGGGTGCCAACGGGTTATTTGTATCAATATTAGACTCGCCTAGTACAACTTTTTCTTTAACACATTCTGTAGCTGTTGTAACCTCTATAGTAGATGGTTGTGTAGTTGTTCCCATTGAAACTGTTGTAAGTTCACCTATTATAATAAACAATGCATTAAAAAACGAAAGCAGCAATTACAAGTATTTTTTTTTTCAAATTTGACATTTAATACAGAGTTAATCATTGTTTGCTGTCCAATAAAATGTTATGACAACTCATTCGTTACCATTCTTTACATAGAGAATAATACATGGCAAAATCCGTATCATATGTCGTATCATCCCGAGACATCAATATCAGCCCAAGGGCCTTTAGGCCCGAGGGATGATATTGGTCGAGGGTGATACGGCATGTGATACGGATTTTGCCATGTATTATACGCTTTATCATATATTTCAACAGAAGAGTATAATATTTTATGAACTGTTTTCTGATCCATAGCACTGGATTACCTTCAGTTCTACTTGTTTCAAAGGCCTAAAAGAACTGCTCAATTATTCGACGCACCATAATTACCTTAATTAGTTACAAATGAGGGACGAAAGATACCAAAGGGACAGTCAAACTCGTAAATCTAAAAAAAAAGACAAACAGAAACACAGAAAAACAATAGTACACATGACACAACATAGAAAACTAAAGAATAAACAACACGAACCCCACGAAAAACCAGGGGTGATCTCAGGTGCTCCGGAAGGGTAAGCAGATCCTGCTCCACATGCGGCACCCGTCGTGTTGCTTATGTGATTACAAATCATGTAAATAGTCTAATTCGGTATGTCAAATTCATGAAAGGGAAGGGGATTGTAGTTACGACGTAAGGAACATATTCGATATTATTTGTGAAACGGTTATTCCATAACGGTCAACCAACAGGAGGGGTGCCACATGTGTCTTTTTAATCATGGCTTTGTCACATACTTTTTTACTTATGAGTTAGAATGGACCTTTGAGAGCTTGTCCCTCTTATGATAGTACAAATGTATGCATTGTCAATTTTTCATACTTGTAAATGGCAGAAAAAAAGATTCTATCTATACATGTATACATGATAGATATAAAAACTAAAAACAGGTTCATACCAATAAAACATGAATACTTTAAAAGCACAAGGCAAAGGCTGGGTAAAAAAATACTCGAGTCAAAAGAAATAAATATAATGAATATTTGGTGTTCAGAAATTTGTGGTTTTGTTTTTGCAAAGATTTATAGCGCTAGACAACATAACAGTCAAATCTTACCACAAGTAGAAAGTTCTACACTGTCTAAACGAATACTACTGCTGCCGGATTGTTTTGTGACTGTTATTCTTATAACGTTGTACTTTCTCGATTCCAATGGGATTTCTTCACCCGGCTGTACATTTGGGGCCTGAAATATTGTAGAAAGAAACTAAAATATATAGGTGGTTCTTTTGCGACATCTAATCAAAAGCATGTATGAATTTATTTCATTTCAAATTATTTTTTTTTAAATTTGCCTGTTTTTTAATTACTTTCTTATTGAATAAGTATAATAAAATGAACTTTAATAATATACATATAGCTATTGACTGATAATGAGATTGATACGATCAACCAAAGAGATATGTATTTATTCAGTTTATTGAAGATCCTTGTTTTTATATACTGAATATGTATTCTGTTAACTGTAATGAATTGATAAAATCGATTAAATTTCCTAATAAAACTCCTACAATTAATCCCGTAATATATCATCATATAGACTTCTAATGTTAACATAACATAACATTAAGGAGATGAGGTGTGCATCCAAATGAGACAACTGTCCAATGAAGGACAATCGACGAAGATACACGAAAGTAAAGGTTACCATACGGCTTCAATAATGAAAATAAATGTGATAATATATAAAAACTCAAAAGGGAAATCTCACTACCTAATTTGTATATTCAAAATGCATGTTACATATCATAAATTAGTTTTATCTTATTTGGAGCCGAGACGATCATAACAATCATTTACCTGAACAGTTATAAACTCTGGATTATCTGGAAGATTATACTTCACGGTAATAGTAGCAATGCCATCACCAGAAACTGTTACACCATTTACTTCTTCGTCTAAACCGTCAATCAACAGAACCATAATAGATTCATTTGTCTCAACAAACTTGTTATCGTCTTTCTCTTGAAGTGCATCTTTGTCGCTTGTGGACAAGGGTGCCAACGGGTTATTTGTATCAATATTAGACTCGCCTAGTACAACTTTTTCTTTAACACATTCTGTAGCTGTTGTAACCTCTATAGTAGATGGTTGTGTAGTTGTTCCCATTGAAACTGTTGTAAGTTCACCTATTATAATAAACAATGCATTAAAAAACGAAAGCAGCAATTACAAGTATTTTTTTTTTCAAATTTGACATTTAATACAGAGTTAATCATTGTTTGCTGTCCAATAAAATGTTATGACAACTCATTCGTTACCATTCTTTACATAGAGAATAATACATGGCAAAATCCGTATCATATGTCGTATCATCCCGAGACATCAATATCAGCCCAAGGGCCTTTAGGCCCGAGGGATGATATTGGTCGAGGGTGATACGGCATGTGATACGGATTTTGCCATGTATTATACGCTTTATCATATATTTCAACAGAAGAGTATAATATTTTATGAACTGTTTTCTGATCCATAGCACTGGATTACCTTCAGTTCTACTTGTTTCAAAGGCCTAAAAGAACTGCTCAATTATTCGACGCACCATAATTACCTTAATTAGTTACAAATGAGGGACGAAAGATACCAAAGGGACAGTCAAACTCGTAAATCTAAAAAAAAAAGACAAACAGAAACACAGAAAAACAATAGTACACATGACACAACATAGAAAACTAAAGAATAAACAACACGAACCCCACGAAAAACCAGGGGTGATCTCAGGTGCTCCGGAAGGGTAAGCAGATCCTGCTCCACATGCGGCACCCGTCGTGTTGCTTATGTGATTACAAATCATGTAAATAGTCTAATTCGGTATGTCAAATTCATGAAAGGGAAGGGGATTGTAGTTACGACGTAAGGAACATATTCGATATTATTTGTGAAACGGTTATTCCATAACGGTCAACCAACAGGAGGGGTGCCACATGTGTCTTTTTAATCATGGCTTTGTCACATACTTTTTTACTTATGAGTTAGAATGGACCTTTGAGAGCTTGTCCCTCTTATGATAGTACAAATGTATGCATTGTCAATTTTTCATACTTGTAAATGGCAGAAAAAAAGATTCTATCTATACATGTATACATGATAGATATAAAAACTAAAAACAGGTTCATACCAATAAAACATGAATACTTTAAAAGTACAAGGCAAAGGCTGGGTAAAAAAATACTCGAGTCAAAAGAAATAAATATAATGAATATTTGGTGTTCAGAAATTTGTGGTTTTGTTTTTGCAAAGATTTATAGCGCTAGACAACATAACAGTCAAATCTTACCACAAGTAGAAAGTTCTACACTGTCTAAACGAATGCTACTGCTGCCGGATTGTTTTGTGACTGTTATTCTTATAACGTTGTACTTTCTCGATTCCAATGGGATATCTTCACCCGGCTGTACATTTGGGGCCTGAAATATTGTAGAAAGAAACTAAAATATATAGGTGGTTCTTTTGCGACATCTAATCAAAAGCATGTATGAATTTATTTCATTTCAAATTAATTTTTTTTAAATTTGCCTGTTTTTTAATTACTTTCTTATTGAATAAGTATAATAAAATGAACTTTAATAATATACATATAGCTATTGACTGATAATGAGATTGATACGATCAACCAAAGAGATATGTATTTATTCAGTTTATTGAAGATCCTTGTTTTTATATACTGAATATGTATTCTGTTAACTGTAATGAATTGATAAAATCGATTAAATTTCCTAATAAAACTCCTACAATTAATCCCGTAATATATCATCATATAGACTTCTAATGTTAACATAACATAACATTAAGGAGATGAGGTGTGCATCCAAATGAGACAACTGTCCAATGAAGGACAATCGACGAAGATACACGAAAGTAAAGGTTACCATACGGCTTCAATAATGAAAATAAATGTGATAATATATAAAAACTCAAAAGGGAAATCTCACTACCTAATTTGTATATTCAAAATGCATGTTACATATCATAAATTAGTTTTATCTTATTTGGAGCCGAGACGATCATAACAATCATTTACCTGAACAGTTATAAACTCTGGATTATCTGGAAGATTATACTTCACGGTAATAGTAGCAATGCCATCACCAGAAACTGTTACACCATTTACTTCTTCGTCTAAACCGTCAATCAACAGAACCATAATAGATTCATTTGTCTCAACAAACTTGTTATCGTCTTTCTCTTGAAGTGCATCTTTGTCGCTTGTGGACAAGGGTGCCAACGGGTTATTTGTATCAATATTAGACTCGCCTAGTACAACTTTTTCTTTAACACATTCTGTAGCTGTTGTAACCTCTATAGTAGATGGTTGTGTAGTTGTTCCCATTGAAACTGTTGTAAGTTCACCTATTATAATAAACAATGCATTAAAAAACGAAAGCAGCAATTACAAGTATTTTTTTTTCAAATTTGACATTTAATACAGAGTTAATCATTGTTTGCTGTCCAATAAAATGTTATGACAACTCATTCGTTACCATTCTTTACATAGAGAATAATACATGGCAAAATCCGTATCATATGTCGTATCATCCCGAGACATCAATATCAGCCCAAGGGCCTTTAGGCCCGAGGGATGATATTGGTCGAGGGTGATACGGCATGTGATACGGATTTTGCCATGTATTATACGCTTTATCATATATTTCAACAGAAGAGTATAATATTTTATGAACTGTTTTCTGATCCATAGCACTGGATTACCTTCAGTTCTACTTGTTTCAAAGGCCTAAAAGAACTGCTCAATTATTCGACGCACCATAATTACCTTAATTAGTTACAAATGAGGGACGAAAGATACCAAAGGGACAGTCAAACTCGTAAATCTAAAAAAAAAGACAAACAGAAACACAGAAAAACAATAGTACACATGACACAACATAGAAAACTAAAGAATAAACAACACGAACCCCACGAAAAACCAGGGGTGATCTCAGGTGCTCCGGAAGGGTAAGCAGATCCTGCTCCACATGCGGCACCCGTCGTGTTGCTTATGTGATTACAAATCATGTAAATAGTCTAATTCGGTATGTCAAATTCATGAAAGGGAAGGGGATTGTAGTTACGACGTAAGGAACATATTCGATATTATTTGTGAAACGGTTATTCCATAACGGTCAACCAACAGGAGGGGTGCCACATGTGTCTTTTTAATCATGGCTTTGTCACATACTTTTTTACTTATGAGTTAGAATGGACCTTTGAGAGCTTGTCCCTCTTATGATAGTACAAATGTATGCATTGTCAATTTTTCATACTTGTAAATGGCAGAAAAAAAGATTCTATCTATACATGTATACATGATAGATATAAAAACTAAAAACAGGTTCATACCAATAAAACATGAATACTTTAAAAGCACAAGGCAAAGGCTGGGTAAAAAAATACTCGAGTCAAAAGAAATAAATATAATGAATATTTGGTGTTCAGAAATTTGTGGTTTTGTTTTTGCAAAGATTTATAGCGCTAGACAACATAACAGTCAAATCTTACCACAAGTAGAAAGTTCTACACTGTCTAAACGAATACTACTGCTGCCGGATTGTTTTGTGACTGTTATTCTTATAACGTTGTACTTTCTCGATTCCAATGGGATTTCTTCACCCGGCTGTACATTTGGGGCCTGAAATATTGTAGAAAGAAACTAAAATATATAGGTGGTTCTTTTGCGACATCTAATCAAAAGCATGTATGAATTTATTTCATTTCAAATTAATTTTTTTTAAATTTGCCTGTTTTTGAATTACTTTCTTATTGAATAAGTATAATTAAATGAACTTTAATAATATACATATAGCTATTGACTGATAATGAGATTGATACGATCAACCAAAGAGATATGTATTTATTCAGTTTATTGAAGATCCTTGTTTTTATATACTGAATATGTATTCTGTTAACTGTAATGAATTGATAAAATCGATTAAATTTCCTAATAAAACTCCTACAATTAATCCCGTAATATATCATCATATAGACTTCTAATGTTAACATAACATAACATTAAGGAGATGAGGTGTGCATCCAAATGAGACAACTGTCCAATGAAGGACAATCGACGAAGATACACGAAAGTAAAGGTTACCATACGGCTTCAATAATGAAAATAAATGTGATAATATATAAAAACTCAAAAGGGAAATCTCACTACCTAATTTGTATATTCAAAATGCATGTTACATATCATAAATTAGTTTTATCTTATTTGGAGCCGAGACGATCATAACAATCATTTACTTGAACAGTTATAAACTCTGGATTATCTGGAAGATTATACTTCACGGTAATAGTAGCAATGCCATCACCAGAAACTGTTACACCATTTACTTCTTCGTCTAAACCGTCAATCAACAGAACCATAATAGATTCATTTGTCTCAACAAACTTGTTATCGTCTTTCTCTTGAAGTGCATCTTTGTCGCTTGTGGACAAGGGTGCCAACGGGTTATTTGTATCAATATTAGACTCGCCTAGTACAACTTTTTCTTTAACACATTCTGTAGCTGTTGTAACCTCTATAGTAGATGGTTGTGTAGTTGTTCCCATTGAAACTGTTGTAAGTTCACCTATTATAATAAACAATGCATTAAAAAACGAAAGCAGCAATTACAAGTATTTTTTTTTTCAAATTTGACATTTAATACACAGTTAATCATTGTTTGCTGTCCAATAAAATGTTATGACAACTCATTCGTTACCATTCTTTACATAGAGAATAATACATGGCAAAATCCGTATCATATGTCGTATCATCCCGAGACATCAATATCAGCCCAAGGGCCTTTAGGCCCGAGGGATGATATTGGTCGAGGGTGATACGGCATGTGATACGGATTTTGCCATGTATTATACGCTTTTATATATTTCAACAGAAGAGTATAATATTTTATGAACTGTTTTCTGATCCATAGCACTGGATTACCTTCAGTTCTACTTGTTTCAAAGGCCTAAAAGAACTGCTCAATTATTCGACGCACCATAATTACCTTAATTAGTTACAAATGAGGGACGAAAGATACCAAAGGGACAGTCAAACTCGTAAATCTAAAAAAAAAAGACAAACAGAAACACAGAAAAACAATAGTACACATGACACAACATAGAAAACTAAAGAATAAACAACACGAACCCCACGAAAAACCAGGGGTGATCTCAGGTGCTCCGGAAGGGTAAGCAGATCCTGCTCCACATGCGGCACCCGTCGTGTTGCTTATGTGATTACAAATCATGTAAATAGTCTAATTCGGTATGTCAAATTCATGAAAGGGAAGGGGATTGTAGTTACGACGTAAGGAACATATTCGATATTATTTGTGAAACGGTTATTCCATAACGGTCAACCAACAGGAGGGGTGCCACATGTGTCTTTTTAATCATGGCTTTGTCACATACTTTTTTACTTATGAGTTAGAATGGACCTTTGTGAGCTTGTCCCTCTTATGATAGTACAAATGTATGCATTGTCAATTTTTCATACTTGTAAATGGCAGAAAAAAAGATTCTATCTATACATGTATACATGATAGATATAAAAACTAAAAACAGGTTCATACCAATAAAACATGAATACTTTAAAAGCACAAGGCAAAGGCTGGGTAAAAAAATACTCGAGTCAAAAGAAATAAATATAATGAATATTTGGTGTTCAGAAATTTGTGGTTTTGTTTTTGCAAAGATTTATAGCGCTAGACAACATAACAGTCAAATCTTACCACAAGTAGAAAGTTCTACACTGTCTAAACGAATACTACTGCTGCCGGATTGTTTTGTGACTGTTATTCTTATAACGTTGTACTTTCTCGATTCCAATGGGATTTCTTCACCCGGCTGTACATTTGGGGCCTGAAATATTGTAGAAAGAAACTAAAATATATAGGTGGTTCTTTTGCGACATCTAATCAAAAGCATGTATGAATTTATTTCATTTCAAATTAATTTTTTTTTAAATTTGCCTGTTTTTTAATTACTTTCTTATTGAATAAGTATAATTAAATGAACTTTAATAATATACATATAGCTATTGACTGATAATGAGATTGATACGATCAACCAAAGAGATATGTATTTATTCAGTTTATTGAAGATCCTTGTTTTTATATACTGAATATGTATTCTGTTAACTGTAATGAATTGATAAAATCGATTAAATTTCCTAATAAAACTCCTACAATTAATCCCGTAATATATCATCATATAGACTTCTAATGTTAACATAACATAACATTAAGGAGATGAGGTGTGCATCCAAATGAGACAACTGTCCAATGAAGGACAATCGACGAAGATACACGAAAGTAAAGGTTACCATACGGCTTCAATAATGAAAATAAATGTGATAATATATAAAAACTCAAAAGGGAAATCTCACTACCTAATTTGTATATTCAAAATGCATGTTACATATCATAAATTAGTTTGATCTTATTTGGAGCCGAGACGATCATAACAATCATTTACCTGAACAGTTATAAACTCTGGATTATCTGGAAGATTATACTTCACGGTAATAGTAGCAATGCCATCACCAGAAACTGTTACACCATTTACTTCTTCGTCTAAACCGTCAATCAACAGAACCATAATAGATTCATTTGTCTCAACAAACTTGTTATCGTCTTTCTCTTGAAGTGCATCTTTGTCGCTTGTGGACAATGGTGCCAACGGGTTATTTGTATCAATATTAGACTCGCCTAGTACAACTTTTTCTTTAACACATTCTGTAGCTGTTGTAACCTCTATAGTAGATGGTTGTGTAGTTGTTCCCATTGAAACTGTTGTAAGTTCACCTATTATAATAAACAATGCATTAAAAAACGAAAGCAGCAATTACAAGTATTTTTTTTTTCAAATTTGACATTTAATACAGAGTTAATCATTGTTTGCTGTCCAATAAAATGTTATGACAACTCATTCGTTACCATTCTTTACATAGAGAATAATACTTGGCAAAATCCGTATCATATGTCGTATCATCCCGAGACATCAATATCAGCCCAAGGGCCTTTAGGCCCGAGGGATGATATTGGTCGAGGGTGATACGGCATGTGATACGGATTTTGCCATGTATTATACGCTTTATCATATATTTCAACAGAAGAGTATAATATTTTATGAACTGTTTTCTGATCCATAGCACTGGATTACCTTCAGTTCTACTTGTTTCAAAGGCCTAAAAGAACTGCTCAATTATTCGACGCACCATAATTACCTTAATTAGTTACAAATGAGGGACGAAAGATACCAAAGGGACAGTCAAACTCGTAAATCTAAAATCTAAAAAAAAAGACAAACAGAAACACAGAAAAACAATAGTACACATGACACAACATAGAAAACTAAAGAATAAACAACACGAACCCCACGAAAAACCAGGGGTGATCTCAGGTGCTCCGGAAGGGTAAGCAGATCCTGCTCCACATGCGGCACCCGTCGTGTTGCTTATGTGATTACAAATCATGTAAATAGTCTAATTCGGTATGTCAAATTCATGAAAGGGAAGGGGATTGTAGTTACGACGTAAGGAACATATTCGATATTATTTGTGAAACGGTTATTCCATAACGGTCAACCAACAGGAGGGGTGCCACATGTGTCTTTTTAATCATGGCTTTGTCACATACTTTTTTACTTATGAGTTAGAATGGACCTTTGTGAGCTTGTCCCTCTTATGATAGTACAAATGTATGCATTGTCAATTTTTCATACTTGTAAATGGCAGAAAAAAAGATTCTATCTATACATGTATACATGATAGATATAAAAACTAAAAACAGGTTCATACCAATAAAACATGAATACTTTAAAAGCACAAGGCAAAGGCTGGGTAAAAAAATACTCGAGTCAAAAGAAATAAATATAATGAATATTTGGTGTTCAGAAATTTGTGGTTTTGTTTTTGCAAAGATTTATAGCGCTAGACAACATAACAGTCAAATCTTACCACAAGTAGAAAGTTCTACACTGTCTAAACGAATACTACTGCTGCCGGATTGTTTTGTGACTGTTATTCTTATAACGTTGTACTTTCTCGATTCCAATGGGATTTCTTCACCCGGCTGTACATTTGGGGCCTGAAATATTGTAGAAAGAAACTAAAATATATAGGTGGTTCTTTTGCGACATCTAATCAAAAGCATGTATGAATTTATTTCATTTCAAATTAATTTTTTTTAAATTTGCCTGTTTTTTAATTACTTTCTTATTGAATAAGTATAATAAAATGAACTTTAATAATATACATATAGCTATTGACTGATAATGAGATTGATACGATCAACCAAAGAGATATGTATTTATTCAGTTTATTGAAGATCCTTGTTTTTATATACTGAATATGTATTCTGTTAACTGTAATGAATTGATAAAATCGATTAAATTTCCTAATAAAACTCCTACAATTAATCCCGTAATATATCATCATATAGACTTCTAATGTTAACATAACATAACATTAAGGAGATGAGGTGTGCATCCAAATGAGACAACTGTCCAATGAAGGACAATCGACGAAGATACACGAAAGTAAAGGTTACCATACGGCTTCAATAATGAAAATAAATGTGATAATATATAAAAACTCAAAAGGGAAATCTCACTACCTAATTTGTATATTCAAAATGCATGTTACATATCATAAATTAGTTTTATCTTATTTGGAGCCGAGACGATCATAACAATCATTTACCTGAACAGTTATAAACTCTGGATTATCTGGAAGATTATACTTCACGGTAATAGTAGCAATGCCATCACCAGAAACTGTTACACCATTTACTTCTTCGTCTAAACCGTCAATCAACAGAACCATAATAGATTCATTTGTCTCAACAAACTTGTTATCGTCTTTCTCTTGAAGTGCATCTTTGTCGCTTGTGGACAAGGGTGCCAACGGGTTATTTGTATCAATATTAGACTCGCCTAGTACAACTTTTTCTTTAACACATTCTGTAGCTGTTGTAACCTCTATAGTAGATGGTTGTGTAGTTGTTCCCATTGAAACTGTTGTAAGTTCACCTATTATAATAAACAATGCATTAAAAAACGAAAGCAGCAATTACAAGTATTTTTTTTCTTCAAATTTGACATTTAATACAGAGTTAATCATTGTTTGCTGTCCAATAAAATGTTATGACAACTCATTCGTTACCATTCTTTACATAGAGAATAATACATGGCAAAATCCGTATCATATGTCGTATCATCCCGAGACATCAATATCAGCCCAAGGGCCTTTAGGCCCGAGGGATGATATTGGTCGAGGGTGATACGGCATGTGATACGGATTTTGCCATGTATTATACGCTTTATCATATATTTCAACAGAAGAGTATAATATTTTATGAACTGTTTTCTGATCCATAGCACTGGATTACCTTCAGTTCTACTTGTTTCAAAGGCCTAAAAGAACTGCTCAATTATTCGACGCACCATAATTACCTTAATTAGTTACAAATGAGGGACGAAAGATACCAAAGGGACAGTCAAACTCGTAAATCTAAAAAAAAAGACAAACAGAAACACAGAAAAACAATAGTACACATGACACAACATAGAAAACTAAAGAATAAACAACACGAACCCCACGAAAAACCAGGGGTGATCTCAGGTGCTCCGGAAGGGTAAGCAGATCCTGCTCCACATGCGGCACCCGTCGTGTTGCTTATGTGATTACAAATCATGTAAATAGTCTAATTCGGTATGTCAAATTCATGAAAGGGAAGGGGATTGTAGTTACGACGTAAGGAACATATTCGATATTATTTGTGAAACGGTTATTCCATAACGGTCAACCAACAGGAGGGGTGCCACATGTGTCTTTTTAATCATGTATATTTTTTTATTTTTTTTTAGGTGTACCATCAATTAGTGTCATTTGTAATGGGGGGGGGGGGGGGGGGTCTAAAAGATCACATAAGCATACCTACATGCATAAGGGGGAATTGCAATCATCATTGGAGTGGAAACCAAAAAAAAAATCTTCATGTGAGAGTTAGGAATAAGTTTTGTTATATTTGTAATAGGGCAAAAACTTTGAAACTTGATGTTGCAGAACATGAATGTTTTAAGAACTGGGATAAATCTAGCCAGGCAATGGAGGCGGATATAGCTGTGGAAGGCTTTCTTAAAGCAGACAAACATGGAATAAGATATATGCACTTAATTGGTGATGGTGACTCCTCTGTGTATTCCCAAATACAGCAAAAGGTTCTAGTATGGGGAAAGCATGTTAAAAAAATAGAGTGTGCGAATCACACCTGTAAATGTCTCAGATCAAATCTGGAAAAGCTGGTGGTGGAGACACCAACTTATAAAGGCAAAGAAAAACTTTTTAAACGAACAAGAATTAGAATAACAAGTGCTGTTAGATGTGCAATTCGCATGAGATCGAAAGAGAAAGATAAATTAAAGGCTGCAAAACAACTAGAATTTAATATAAGAAACACATTATCACATGTATACGGTGACCATACTAGGTGTAGTGAATTCTGCAAAGCTGGGAAAGCAAGTAAGACAAATGCTGGTCAGCATATAGATTTAGACAATGATGACACTGATGATAATGCTTTTACTGATCAGGCATCTATGTGGTCCGATGGAACCCAATTAGAGCCACAAGAAGAATATCGGTTTGATTATGATTAATTCCCATCAGACTTGGACAGTGCAATGCGTCAGGACATATCATTGATATTAAACAACGTGGCTAAGAAAAGCATCAGTTTGATAGGTAACTTTACAACAAACCGAATGCTGGATGCATATGAGATCCACGTTTGATGGGGGTAAAATGTTTAAAATATGTAGATCATGGCATACCAGATGTTTTTGTATCTGCGTCTGTTACATCTACAACTTATACTTTTGTAACAAGTCAAAGTCAATTTGACATGCAAACCCACTCAGGTCATGACAATCAGAACTTACTTTCTGTACATTTATTTTGTTTCTAATTAAATTAAAGCTATGCATTTCAATTTTGAACTGGCCAAAACAAGTTATGAACTGTTTAGCGTGAGCTACTCAAGTTTTCAGAGTACCCAATGGCAATTATGTTATGTAAATGTGTTGCATTCAATGTCAATTTTAGATAAAGATGATGTTCGGCTAAACATTAGTCCATCTTTTTCAAGATCTAGCAACAATTTTAAGAAGATTGCATTTGTTGACAATGATAGTTTCAAGTGCCTTCATCTTCCTGAAGATTTAGAATATATTTAAAGATTGATGGCTTAAAATTTGCTGGAAAAAAATACAATTGGAACATGCCAATATAACTCTGCAAAAAGTTGATGATACTATAATAGTTAATACTTATAAAGTTCTTTGGAAAATTGTGCAACCTGCTTTAGACAAAATACTAAACAATAACACTTCAAAGCTTGAAAAGAAGAAAAACAAGAATTGCTGGATTTAAAAAAAATTAATTAAGAAAATGTGCAAACAGGTACAGGAACCTTTACTATTAGATGTTCAAACTGCCATACACATTTGTACTTGACCACAAGGCACAGTGTACACAGGAGGAAACCTTGCTCCAATCCCAAATGTACTAACTATTTCAGATGTAGACAGAAGAAAAGCCTTGCCGACTACAGACTTGAAAAAATATAAGTAGAGGAAGAGCTCAACCAAGTGATAAGGGATATGAAAGCTTAGAACTTGAAAATGGCACTGTTGTAAGTTACAGTTAGTATGCTCATTCCTTTAAACCGGTTATGAGATATAGCTTGTCTCATCAAGGATCTCATCACTTTGAAGAAATATTATCAAAATAAAGTTCCTTGAACATAACAAAACGATAAGAAAGTGTTCACCAATATCTTGAAAGACTTTGATAATGTGTGCCATTAGTTATATTAGAAAGAAACTAAACAAGTGGTTATATGCCTAATTCAACCTGCTTTAGACAAAATACTAAACAACAACACTTCAAAGCTTGAAAAGAAGAAAAACAAGAACTGCTGGATTAAAAAAAATTAATTAAGAAAATGTGTAAACAGGTACAGGAACCTTTACTATTAGATGTTCAAACTGCCATACACAATTGTATTTGGCCACAAGGCACAGGGAACACAGGCGGAAACCTTGCTCCAATCTCCAATGTACTAACTATTTCAGATGTGAATAGGAGAAATTGCATGCCAACTACAGATTTGAAAAAAAATAATTTAGGAAGAGCTTAACAATTGAAAAATTATATTTAAAAAAGATTAGAACTTGAAAATGACACTATTGTAAGTTACAGGTATTATGCTCATTCCTTTAAACCGGTTATGAGACATTGACTTAAAGAAACCAACCCCTACAAATATTCAAACTCAGCTTGTCTCATGAACAACCTCATCACTTTAAAGATATATTATCAAAATAAAGATCCTAGTACAGAACAAAACGATAAAAAAATGTTTATTAATATCTGGAAAAACTTTGATTATGTGTGCTATTAGTTATATAAGGGAGAAATTAAGACCTCCAACGATAGTGATGATAACTTTGTTAGCCCCTAAGAAAACAAAAGGAGTGGTTATACGCCTAATTCTGCTCCAGGTATGTTTCACTGAATGTATCATCCGTTTAATAAGGGAGTGCCAGTAAATCCCTATTTATATGGATTTACCAATGGAACATATGCATCATCCTAGCATGTTTTCTAACATTTGTTCACCAGTTAAACAACCAGTTTTTGTCACTACTACTGTTACATCTTCAACTGATACTGAATCAAATCAAAGTCAATCTGACATGCAAAATCAATCAGGTTTAATTAAATTACTTTTTGTACATTTATTTTTGTTCCTAATTAAAGTAAAGCTATGCATATCAATTTTGAACTGGTCATAAACAAGTTATGAACTGTTTAGCATGAGCTACTCAAATATTCAGAGTACCTCTTGCCAATAATGCTATATAAAAGTGTTGCGTTCAATGTCAAATTTAGTTGTTTATTAGTTCAGAATGGATATAGATGATGTTTGGCAAAGCATTAGTCCATCTTTTTCAAGATCTAGCAATAGTTTTCAGGAGGAAGGATTTGTTGACAATAAAAGTTTCCTCCTGAAAATTTAGAATATGTAAGATTGATAGCTTAAAATCTGATGAAAAAAATACAATTGGAACATGCCAATATAACTCTGCAAAAAGTAGATAATACTATAAAAGTGAATACTTATGAAGTTCTTTGGAAAATTGTGCAACCTGCTTTAGACAAAATACTAAACAATAACACTTCAAAACTTGAAAAGAAGAAAAACAAGAATTGCTGGATTTAAAAAAATTAATTAAGAAAATGTGCAAACAGGTACAAGAACCTTTACTATTAGATGTTCAAACTGCCATACACATTTGTACTTGACTACAAGGCACAGGAAACACAGGCGGAAATCTTGGTCTAATTCCCAATGTACTAACTATTTCAGATGTGAATAGGAGAAATTGCATGCCGACAACAGATTTGAAAATAAAAAAATTTAGGAAGAGCTTTACAATTGAAAAATTATATTTACAGATTAGAACTTGAAAATGACACTATTGTAAGTTACAGGTATTATGCTCATTCCTTTAAACCGGTTATGAGACATTGACTTAAAGCAACCAACCCCTTCAAATATTCAAACTCAGCTTGTCTCATGAACAACCTCATCACTTTAAAGATATATTATCAAAATAAAGATCCTAGTACAGAACAAAACGATAAAAAAGTGTTTCCCATTATCTTGAAAAACTTTTATAATGTGTGAAATTAGTTATATTACAAAGAAATTAAGACTTCCGACGAAAGTGATGATAACTTTGTTAGCCCCTAGGAAAACAAAAGAAGTGGTTATAGGCCTAATTCTGCTCCAGGTATGTTTCAGAAAAGGAATCATCCGTTTGATTATGGACTGCCTGTAAATCCTTTTTCATTTGGATTCCCACAATGCATCATCCTAATATGTATTCTAACATAAGTTAACCAATGAAAAACCAGTTTCTGTCTCTGTTAATCCCCAACTGATACTTCTGTAACTATTCAAAGTGACATGCACACTCACTCAGGTCATGACCATTTAAACCTACTTTATGTACATTTATTTTTGTTCTAATTAAAGTAAAGCTATGCATATCAATTTTGAACTGGTCAGAAACAAGTTATGAACTGTTTAGCACCCGCTACTTAAGTTTTAAGATTACCTCATGCCAATTATGTTATGTAAAAGTGTTGCATTCAATGTCATTAGTTCAGACAGGATATATATGATGTTTGGCCAAACATAAGTCCTTCTTTTTCATGATCTAGCAACAGTTTTAAGGAGATAGGAGTTGTTCACAATACAAGTTTCAAGTGCCTTCATCGTCCTGAAGATTTAGAATATATTTAAGATTGATAGCTTAAAATTTAATGACTAAAAAGACAACATGCAAATATAACTCTGCAAAAAGTTGATGATACTATAATAGTTAAAACTTATGAAGTTCTTTGGAAAATTGTGCAACCTGGCTTAGACAAAATATTAAATAATAACACTTCAAAGCTGGAAAAGAAGAACAACAAGAATTGCTAAATTTAGAAAACAAATTAAGAAAATGTGCAAACAGGTACAGGAACCTTTTCCTTTTGTTAGTAGATCTATTAGATTTCAAACTTTTATATACATTTGTTCTTGAACATAAGGCACCGGGAACACAGGCGGAAACCTTGCTTCAATCCCCAATGTACTAACTATTTCAGATGTGAACAGGAGAAATTGCATGCATGCTGACAACTATTAACAGACCTGAGAAAAAATAAATTAGGAATAGCTTAAACAAGTGAAAAAGGATATTAAGAGCTTAGAACCTGAAAAATGAAACTGTTATAAGTTACTGAAATTATGCTCATTCCTTTAAACCAGTTATGAGACATAGAAATAATAGACTTAAAGAAAAAAACCACAAATGTTCAAACTCAGCAAGAACCTCATCATTTTGAAGATATATTATCGATATGTGATTTAAACTGTAATTTAATGCACTATATATATAGTTTCATACGGTTGAACGTAGTAAAAAAAGTGATATTATTTTTTCTTGTCTTTTTATGATGTATAGGCGTACCTATCGTGTGATCAGTTTCCAAACGAACGGAGGATTCGGTCATGCATCACGACAGCACCAAAGCGAGCGATTCTATTTAATCACTTGGTAAATTAATTTGTTGGTTAGGTCTGAAAATGAGGAGTTACATGTTCATGACCGTTTCGCATAGTGATGTGATGCAAGTTGTAAAAACGCAAGGTGAATTTAACGCTAGTTTAAGGAAAGATATTTCTAAGAAGTTCACGGGGCTACTGTTTCTGGTGCTTCGCCAGTCAAAAAGTTTAAAGCTGAATCCCAGTGCAATTGGAAATACGAGGGGAATACAGTTCAATTCCTTCTTAACACTGAATTTTTAGAAGATCTTTCACAATCCATTTGGGCAATTGATAAATCAAAAGTTGATTACGCACGAGATACTATCAAAGAAGTTATTGATATGATCAAAAGGCGATATAAATTTATCAAAATCGCCGATTTCAGCAAAGGGGGGTAGGAGACTGTTTGACAGTATGAAATTAACCCAGTAGCAATATTAATTGACTCTGACGATGATAACTAAATTTATAAAGCAAAAAACAAGGCGTATGTAAACGCATTTCTAAAGGGAAGAATGCTGATGCTTAGCCTAACTTTAATTATTTATCGAGTGCTCCTTCTCAATTTAATGCTACTTTTCAGCACAAAAATCAGCGTGATGGAAAAACGGAGAAGTCTTGTACCATGGTAAAGCCAGCACGAGTGTAAATCAGCGAGAAAATCAACAAAGCCAAGGAGCTGATTATGGATATTAAAAATTTTGTCTGTACGAAGAATATTTTTTTCGATGCATAATACGACATATTTGTCCATTTGTTATGAAAAATCTCAAAAATGAAAGTATGTCAGCTCTCATTTAAACTATTTTGCAATGAAAGAAATAACCATCAGATTTTATTGTAAACAAGACAAGTGTAATAAAAAACCTGCAAGCATAGTCTATTTCTATAACAGGCAAGCAGATAACATTTTATTATATAATAAAAAAAATACCATGTAAATGAATATGCTATTAAAAGGCCTAAAATAACCCAAACAATTCAACATGAACAGATTTTGAACAAGTAACTCAAGATGCACAAAGTGTAAGTATACATGTAGGTTCTTCTGTATTTTAACAATATCACAACAATAGTGACCTTATTTTTGGACAAGGTAAACGGCATTAAGCCAAAATTTATCAAATCCCTTTGTTCAATAGGTTAACCTGACCTTTCAATTCTCCAGGCTAAATATGTATTTTCTAGGCTATTACAAGGTAGAATTGTAATCAGAGTGATATTGATGAAACTCAAGTCACTATAACATCCGAAAATGTTTGATCTGCACTTCGACAAAGTATTGAAAGAGAATTTTCTGAGTGTTTTTTTTAAACCTTGGGAAATTCCCTCCGACAAAGTTACAAGATTAGACACCAGTTTTATGTTGACATAGCAGATACATTTGATATACAAGTGTGATGCAATATTCAAAATGAACGGCTTTCAGAGGCAATTAAGGTAGAAGTAGTATACTGCTGTTCGAAAGTTATCATTCGATTGGAAAAACACATCCGGAAAACTAAAACCGAGGGAACTAATATGTTAACAAATTAAAGATAACTCTTATACCTTAATTGCAAAAGCATCATCTTATCGAACTGAGTTCACATTTGAAATTCTTGACATGCAACTATGAATTGAAAGTATGTTTTAACATGTGAAATCAACTATTCACTTTTAAAAAAAATGGATAAACAATAAGTTACCTGTGATGTTCGAAAACGACAAAAGATGAATGATTACTGTCATCAAATTAAAAAGAAAAATCTTGAACTTCATACTGGATCTCTCTGTTGAACAATCTCATCTGACTTCTAAATGAAAGCAGAAAATATCATTTATCTCGGGCTGATATTGAACCATGTGCTGATGATACAGGTGATATGAAAATTGTCATGTAATAATCTGATATTATTATATACTTATAATAAAGTAGATAACTTATATTTTTTACAGTACGTAAAGAATATCTTCTGCAGGCTGGAACAAAAATGCACATCAAAATCCTGGTTTGTTCTTCTTGAAACCTAGACGACTAGATATAACTTTTATATATCTAGGTCCTGCCATGCATTTAAACGTTTCTAGATGCATCAGTTTGTTTGCACTCACAGTAAATCTTGGTAGTGTAAACACTGCCATGTTTTTTTAATTCCTTTTGATGAACCTTTTATCAAATATTAATATGGACAAATTCAAGAACACACACCCTCTAGGGTGCACCCTACTTAAGTGACTCAGCACAACGTTTTTTTTTTTAATTTAAAGATTGTTTTTTGAAAGTATGTGCGTTTTCTACAAACATTTCGGTTTTATTTGCCACAAAATCCTTTTATCTATTAGATGCAATAAAGCAATTAATAATAATGCTTTGCACGGATTTTCCCCTTGGAATATGTACAAAATGGTCCATCTTTATTATTCATTATTTATAATGTATTGCTACTATTGTCGTTTGAAAATGTCGTAATTCACATGGCTACAGAAGGGGTTACAAACCTTAAACTATTATTTTTCTCCATTATTGAATCGTAGATAAAAAGATCATAAAGAGATTTTTGTTATAAAATTTAAAAACATAGATTACTCTCTTGATTTTCTATAATCAGCTAGCGTTTATTGTTTACTAAAAGTCCTATACAACCTTTAAATTCCAAAACACATAGTACTGAGTCACCAAAGTCGAGCGCTCCCTACAAGGTGTACTTGAGTTGGTCCATATTTATATTTGTTTTAACCAATATCTAAATTTATAAATTTGTTTTAACCAATATCTAAATTTATAAATTTGTTTTAAGTAAATCATTGCTAGCACTGCATGCAATAATCATCTATCTATCAAGCATCGAATCTCTAAATATGAGAGTACAAGGGGTAAGGCTGAAGATTTTCTATAGAATTTCCATATCGTGTTTAGCATTGGATCAACACAAGGGTACATAATCCTTAACAGTAAGAATAAATTGAATCCTACCTAAGAAATCTATGCCACACTGCAATCTAATTTTAAACATACATACACCTACCAAACCTTTACTTGTTGATATGTTGTTACCCAGCGTATCACGAACAGGTAGCACGTTACACTCAACCCGTTCGACGGGTTTACAGGGAAATTCCCAAGAAAAAGTGGAAATCACCTAATTAATTATGATATATAAATAGGTAAATAAAGTCACCGTGTGACACTCTTATCAACTGTTTTTAAGATATTCTGACTATTTGGAAATCGTATTCATGTCTTGTACCTTAAGTTTGAAGCGTCGTATCTTTCTCCTTTGTTTTCTTTCGGCGGTACAGATGAATTGACAATTCTCAATGCCAACCTTGTGGAATTGCCTTTTTTTTTTCAAGCAGGTTATTAAAATACTATTGTCATTTTTTCTGAACACTAATTGACAGAGGTCGAAACATTTCTTCTTCTGCGAGTTTGTTTGCCCCTTTCAATTGTATAAAACGCATTTTCTAAATATGAAAGGGTTTGAATGATGGAATATTTCACGACGACTGAAAAGATTACAGAAAGCGCGGGTACTAATTATAATAATGAGAATTGTTTTACTTTAAGTTAACGATATATATACATGTAGCAATAACTAATAAAATAATTTAAATATTAATGTATTTAACTTCTATGTCAGTTGGTTTCTGGAGAAGAGTTGTCTCTTTGGCAATCAGGTCACGTCTTCTTATTCTGCTTATTATACACGTAATGTGTAACAGGGCGGGGACGTTTTACTAGTTTTATCCTCGGAATCATTCCCATTTCCTTGGATTTGAAGAGAAATCCAAAATTTCGAAGGTAAAAAAAAATCTTCTTTTTACCTGTAACTAGAACCTTCGACTTAGCGTTTATTGTTTACCAAAAGTTCTATACAACCTTTATTTTCTAAAACACATAGTACTGAGTCATGAAAGTCGAGTGCTCCCTAAAAGGTGTACTTGAATTTGTCCATATTTATGTTTGTTTTAACCAATATCTAAATTCATAAATATGTTTAAAGTAAATCATTGCTATCATTGATAGCACTACATGCAATAATCCTATATCAAGCAAGCATCGAATCGCTAAATATGAGAGTACAAGGGGGAAGGCTGTAGATTTTCTATAAAATTTTCATATCATATGTCGAGCATTGGATCAACACAAGGGTACATAATCCTTAACCATTACCGGAATAAATTGAATCCTACCTAAGAAATCTATGCCACACTGCAATCTAATTTTAAACATACATACACCTACCAAACCTTTACTTGTTGATATGTTGTTACCCAGCGTATCACGAACAGGTAGCACGTTACACTCAACCCGTTCGACGGGTTTACAGGGAAATTCCCAAGAAAAAGTGGAAATCACCTAATTAATTATGATACATAAATAGGTAAATAAAGTCACCATGTGACACTCTATCAACTGTTTTTAAGATATTCTAACTATTTGGAAATCGTATGCATGTCAGTGGCGGATCGAGAAAAAAGGGGGGGGGGTCCGGAGTTGGATCCCCCCCTTTTTTGACCGATCAATACATTTGAATGGGGACATATAGTTGGACCCCCCTCCTTTGTCCTGGATGGGGAACCCCCTTTTTAAAATGGCTGGATCCTCCCCGGCATGTGTTGTACCTTAAATTTGACGCGTCGTTTCTTTCTTTTTTATTTTCTTTAGGCAGTACAGATCAATTGATTTTCTCAATGCCAACCTTGTCGAATTGCCTTTTTATTTTTCAAGCAGATTTTTAAAATATTATGGTCATTTTATCTGAACGCTTATTGACAGAGGTCGAAACATTTATTTTTGTGCGAGTTTTTTGCCCCTTTTAATTGTATAATACGCATTTTCTAATGAAAAGTTTTGAATGATGGAATAATTCACAATAATGGCCTTATCTTGCGGCAAATATCGCATACTAGTAATCAAAATAACTTTTTGGGAATCTAAGCGTAGTCAAAATACTTCACTGTTTGGGAATATGTGCATGGGCAAAATAGCTGTTTGTGAATGTTCGCATGGGCAAAATTAATGCATGGGAATATGTACATGGGCAAAATAGCTGTTTGTGAATGATCGCATGGGCAAAATAAATACAAGCGAATGACATTTGCAATTCTTTGAGACATCAAAACTCAAAGAACTTAGCAAGCTACACAAATTGTGTTGATGTGCTTGAGTGAATACGTACAGATCTTTAATGTTACATCTTGATTTTTCTAGTTACAGTAGAGAGAAAATTTTATGTTCATTCATGGACAACTACAAATGTACATGTGTGTATAGCTTTGTCTTGAGTATAACAGTTACATGTATTGCCTACGAACTACGATGTAAATAACCGTTCAAGTAGGCCATTCTTTTATAGTACTATAAAATTATCTAAAATATGTACTTGGATTCAAAAATGCGGCATAAATACCGCCTCAGAATTTTTTTATGACAATTTTAAGTCAGACATGTTTAGAAATTCCAGGGGAAAGTATTAGATATTACGACACCTATACCCCCGAAGAACAAACTGCACTGATAAACTTACGACCCAACAATATCATCCCCGTTAAACCCACAGTTGATGCCGGTGAAGTGGTTTACTTGAATAAATCTGATTATATTCAAGCTGCCAACTGGATGATGGTAGTAGGTTCTACAAAAAACTAAACTATAAAAGATGAATAGAGAAATCAATGCTTTATGTTATAGGGCAAACATGCCACACAATGGTCTTGCATGAACTTAGAAACGCATGTGTCACAGGTGTTTCACATGCGTGACACGCATGTTTCCTGCCAAGCATGTGATCGCATAAATTTGTCTGAAAATAATCATCTTCGACTTCACAAACGTGACACTACATACGCATTTGAGCTTTTATGAATATTAGTATATAAACACACATGCATGTGAATGGCATGTGTGTTCTATAAAATGTATGTACAATACACGTGTCTGAAAATACATTTACAGTTGAAAGAAGGTGTGGTATGATTGTCTATAAAGAGTCAAAACAAACAGAAATATAAATAGGTAAAAATGACCCAAAAATGTGTGAAGCAGTCAACATTGTGTTATAGTCTTAATCATTATTTAAAAAACAATTATGTAAGAAAGGAGCACAAAAAGGCATACCACATCTTCCTTTTTTTTTTTTAAATATAAAGACAAATCACATTAGCACAATAACGGGATGCATAAGTACAGACCACGTCCTATGTGTAAAAAAAAACACAAAAAGGCTGAACAATAAATTTAAAGACAAAAATACAACAAAAATGTATAGAACAATAACAATATAACGGTATGTATATGAACAAAGCGACGTACTATGTATCAAAGAACCACAAAAAGTCATATAGACCAAGCAACTTAGCAAAAAAAAAAAAAGGGAATACCAAAAAATATGTCTGTGCTAATTTCACAACAAGGTTTGTGTGTATATTCTTTTAGTATGCGCTTAACTGGACTAGAAGAACCACTAAGAATTCGGACCTGCTGACAAAAGAACGTATAAGAAAGTATTACACATTTTAAACAACATAGTTCCTACGGATGGGTGTTTCTATAGAACTATTTAGAATATAATTTATTTATGAATGTATCTTGAATGAAAGGTGGAAGACTGCGGGTCCATCTACAACACATATTGACTGACAATTCTGAATGACACACAAATGTATGAATGCATTCTAAAATTGATCAAGAGTGCATATTTTGCCTGTTTTTCAGATATGAAGTACCTGGTTTGGTAAATCCAAAGTTGCGGTAACCAGTGTGTACGTTTGTCTGTTGTTCAAATAACGATATATTTATTCCGCCCAAATATAACTTTTGCAAGAAAAAAAATCAACCTGGTTAGGAATAAGTTCCAAGAAAAATGGCTCGCCTGTCCCATGTCAGGAGCTTTCAAATCAGCGGGTGGTGTTTAATGCTGAATATCATTATGTCATTCATTTTGTGTTTTTACATGTATTTATAATCAGGCCGTGAATTTTTCTCATTTGAATTGGTTTGCATTTGTCATTTCGGGGCCTTTCGATGCTAACTATTGGGTATGGTTTTTTGCTGCGTGTTGAAACTTGTACGGCGAACTGTAGTTGTTATTAACGTCTATGTCAGTTGGTCTCTGAAGAAGAGTTGTCTCATTGGCAATCAGGTCAAGTCTTCTTATTCTACTTATTATATACGTAAAAGAGGGACGAAAGATACCAAAGGGACAGTCAAACTCATAAATCTAAAATAAACTGACAACGCCATGGCTAACAATGAAAAAGACAAACAATAGTAAACAGGACAAAACATAGAAAACTAAAGAATAAACAATACGGACCCCACCAAAAACTAGCGGTGATCTCAGGTGCTCCGGAAGGGTAAGTGTTACAGGGCGGGGTCGTTTTACTAGTTTTATCCTCGAGTTTGTACTAGTTTCCTGGGATTTGAAGAGCAATCCAAAATTTCGAAAGTAAACAAAAAAATATAAAAAAAGAAGATATGGTATGATTGCCAATGAGACAGCTATCCACAAAAGACCAAAATGACACAGACATTAACAACTATAGGTCACCGTACGGTCTTCAACAATGAGCAAAGCCCATACCGCATAGTCAGCTATAAAAGGCCCCGATTATACAATGTAAAACAATTCAAACGAGAAAACTAACGGCCTTATGTATGTAAAAAAAATAATGAAAAAAATATGTAACACATAAACAAACGACAACCACTGCATTACAGGCTCTTGACTTGGGACAGGTACATACATAAATATTGTGTCGGGGTTAAACATGTTAGCGGGATCCCAACCCTCCCACTAACCTGGAAAAACGTCGAAAAAACAAACAAACGCTTTTTTTTCGACGTTACATGTGCAAAATTTGTTCCATTGCATATTCCCGATACTTAAAACGAATCGTTTGGTGAAATTTAAAAAATAATTGCCAGTTGTCGACAAAAAAAAAACGGTGCATGTTGTGCATGAAACGGAGGTAACTGAAAGACTTATCGGAAACAGCGACAAAAACAGTTTCATTGAATTGATGCAACCCCGTATTCAATCTAATTGAAATGTTGACCTCTGATTACGTTATACTGCATATGAGCTCATATGCAGTATAACGTAATCAGAGATCAACATTTCAATTAGATTGCCGCTCATATGCAGTATAACGTAATCAGAGATCAACATTTCAATTAGATTGCCCCGTATTATACGAACGATTCAGGAGAAGATTCGTACATTTTGAAAGAAAGCAACTTCAAATGACTGGGAAAATATTTTCTAGATCGGGTTATGATAATTTTTTTAATGGTTGTATTGCGACAAGTTATGTGTCAAGCAATTTTTTAATACAGATCAATTCAAATTAATCAAGGGTAAATATGTTTTTATTTACTTGCAGAGGGTCGGATATATGTATATATCCGACACATATATCCGACACTCTGCAAGTAAATAAAAACATATTTACCCTTGTATATATGTATATATATTTGTATAAGGGTTGAATCAAGATATGAAAAATTTACATGACATATGATATTCACCATGCAATCTTAGCAGTCTGCGAGTGAAGTTTTGTTATAATTCATTTATTGAAAACCGTATACTTCTGTCCCATTTTCCCTTCCTTCAAGTTCATTACTTACGACAATACAACATTTTAAGGTTAATTATGGGTAAAATTATTTAATCGATTTCCACAACTTGATATAAATAAATTCATGGTAAATAGACATCACAAATTTAATAGAGACATATTTGGAATCAACCAACTACACGAAAAAAGCAAATGAAACTTGCAAATTGAATAAACGTGCGTCATAAGTTTCAGAAAACTCTTTTTGACGTCGTGGTGGTGTAACGTCTTGTTATAGGAACATCGTGCACAACGTTGGGACCGTGATATAACAGTACAACATAAGAACGAACTTTAAAAATCAGTTGATAAAGGCTTAACTCATCAAATGGACAAAAATACAAGTGGACGTGGAAAAAGTCTTCATTTTACCTGAAACCAGGACCTCCGACTTTGATGAATTAAACGTTAAGCTCTATTTGAGACACATTTGTGTGCTATGTTTAAAAGAATTTGCAGCTCATCTTCAGTGTTTTCTAACAGGACAATGTCATCAGCGAATAGAAGGAACATGAAATATATATTTCTCAACTTATTCGGTATTTTCTTTTCTGCCTCTTTCTTTTAACATGTAACTAGAACCCCAACTTGGATCAATTAAACTTTAAGCTCCATTTTGAGAGAAATTCATGCGCTATGTTTAAGAGAATTTGTAGCTCATCTTCAGCGTTTCCTAACAGGACAATGTCATCAGCGAATAGAAGGCAGTTAATTAACTCAGCGATGCTTGTAACTAAATTTGCCTCCCTCAGAATATCGCACAGGTCAGTCATTAAGACATTTTTAAGACCAAATTCTTCATCGACCCATTCAGACTCGTAATTACCAAAAAGGACTTTATTGCTAACATTCTTATATAGTGCCCGTAGCATCTTCCAGCATTTAAATACCCTGGATACCCTTTTTCCATAGCAGATAGAACAGTCCATCCCGCCAAACTTTATCGAAAGCCGATGAAAGATAAAAGAAGGCAAGCAAAGTTTTTTTCCTTCCTTGACGTTTTCTTTGAACAAATTCCATTAAGTGTAAAAATGTGATCCTTCACCCTTCTATCTTTTCGGAAAACACCTTGGGTTTCCCCAAGTATCCCTTTATCTTCAATATAGCCCATGAGATTACACTCAATTACAGTATACCTTATATACATTGGATGTGAGAGTCATGCTTTTCCAGATTTGAGACTTTTTAAATTATGTGAAATTTTATTTTCGTCGAAAGTAACCGATAGGGGAGAAACTGAAATTAATATATTTTCGTCAATATTTGTTATAAGGTTTTTAACATCTTTTTCAAGTTCATCATTTTCACTTTAAAAGGAATACTTTTAAAGGGCATTATTTATCTCATCTGTATACTTTAATATTTTATCCGGATCATGTGGATCGTTAAGCTCTAAAGACCTGTATCGTTTCGTTTTATTTTAAGAAAATTCCAAAACCCTTTCATTTTATTTTTTGCAATTATACATTTACCATTTACTGTCGGATTTTGGCTGAGCGTTCTTTTTGTTTGATGGCCTCTTGTACTTGTGTTTTCCGATTAATATAATTTCTTAAAAGTCTTTTGCCGATTTCGTCATCATGCGGATGACATTTGTTATGGGTGCCGCTTAATCTATTGGCGTTACGGCGTTGCATAAAAAGATAATCAAGTTCTTTATCCCAAAAGTCTTTGTATTTTATTACGGGTTTGGCTTTACCGATTGCAGATTTTTCTACCGCATATTTCAATAAATCCCTAAGTCGGTGTTCATCGTTTATTTTGTCGCTTTCTTTAGTAAATGGCTCATATTTTCATAAAGTTTCTTCTGGAAGAGGGTCCAGTCTGTTTGATCGTTTATTTTCTAAACTTATTTATTATTTTGTGTCTTATTCTGTACAATAGATTTACAAGTTAATCTTATCAAACCATGGTCACTGTGCAAGTCGAACCTGCCTGAATCGTCTATGAAATCTGATGTACAGTAGTTGTCGTTTGTTTATGTAATATATACGTGTTTCTCGTTTCTCGTTTTGTTTATAGATTAGACCGTTGGTTTTCCCGTTTGAATGGTTTTACACTAGTAATTTTGGGGCCCTTTATAGCTTTTTGTTCGGTGTGAGCCAAGGCTCCGTGTTGAAGGCCGTACTTTAACATATAATGGTTTACTTTTTAAATTGTTATTTGGATGGAGAGTTGTCTCATTGACACTCACAACACATCTTCCTATATCTATCTACTAGAGACATTTTTTGACAAGCTTTTTGTAAAAAATACGTAATCCATTGCCGACCTCTGATTATTAAGAATGCGCGTGAAATGTCCTATACAGCATTTTTTTTTGTTTTTTTTTTGGAAAAAATTGTTGAAATAAGGCATTTGAAAATATGGATTAATTACTTTGGTAGAGTCTGCACTCTGCAGTATACCACTTTGCCTCATGTATAGGCATGAACTAGATATAGGAAGATGTGCATGGTGTGAGTGCCAATGAGACAACTCTCCATCCAAATAAAAATTTAAAAAGTAAACCATTATAGGTTAAAGTACGGTCTTCAACATGGAGCCTTGGCTGTTTTTGTTTTTATTTTTCACTCAAAACCAGTTGTAAGCATGATACGGATCATTTTCTACTCGTATATTTAAAGAGAGTGTGAAATTTAATTACGAACAGGAAGGATTGAGCTAAATATTAAATGAGGTCTGGAGCTTGCATGTCAGTGTATAGTAGTCATTTATTCATTATCACTTACCTAGTATACATATTTGTTTAGGGACCATTGCAGCTGAAGGACGCCTCCTGGTGCGGGAGTTTCTCGCTGCATTGAAGACCCATTGGTGGCCTTCGGCTGTTGTCTGTTATATTGTCGGGTTATTGTCTATTTGGCACGTTACCCATATCTTTTTCATATTTTATTTGTTAATCTATGTATCATTTCCATTTTGCTTACTCTTTCTGTTACCTATTCTTACAGCAGACTCGGACTTCTTTTGAACTATTTTGTTCGGTATTTATTGCTGTGTGTTTTCCAATTTTCATTTGGTTAGAGATATAAAAGGAGGGTTCCGATCTCATAAAACATTTTAACCCCGATACATTGTTGAGCCTGTCCCAACTCATGAACATTTGGCTTTTGTCAGTCTTGTGTGTTTTTTTTTCTAATATTGGTTCTTTTATATGTTTCAAAATTTAGTGTGACCTTCATTTTCTCTGAAATAGAAAATAATTTCTTGAAGGGCCTGCGGAAGCCCGCATCTGTTTTCGGAATTTTCTCGCACTTTCGAAGACCCATAATGCTGGCTACATGCATGTTCACAGTAGCTTTGAGATGTTTCTCTATGCTGCTCTTTGTTCGTGCAGTTGTTCCTTTAATTTGCATATTCTCAATTTCATATTGCAAATAATTGAAATATTCAACTAAAATGCGTGCTGACATGTTCATTTTAAAGTTAAGCTTTGTGTATCACAAGTTGGCGCCTTTATTTAGAGAAAATGCACTTTTGTATCCAAAAAATAGTACCGACTTTTAAATTTTAAATCACAAATTCAGAACTATTGAATGCAGCATTCTTGTGTCTTTTCTTCTAGTGAAGACGTGAAAATGGACCACTTTATATTCGTTCCTCTTGATGAAGATTTATTTATGTTTCTTTTTTCTGTGATCAGAATCAAATTTTTACATTCATCAATATTTAAGATTTTGCATATTTGTCGTGAGAGGCATATGGCCTTGTAACATTCGATGCATTTTAGGACAAAATATATACGATTGCTTGCTTGGTTGATTTGTGCTTAAAATCCAGGTGAAAATATTTCATGCATATTCTGGTAGAGTACAAGTTAACAAAAGACATTCCTTGTAAAATGTATCGTCCGAAATGAATGTCGGGAAATTTTTATTGCCTCTGGAAAAGAAGATAAGTTGGTTAGGGACAATTTTTTCCCTCATTAAGTCATCTGCTGACTCTACAAAGAGTTGCTGTAAAGATGTTTAACGTTTATTTTAGTTAAGTTTTTAAAACATATTAAAATGCCCGGAAATTTAGAATTGGGGTTCGTGTTGTTTTTTCTGTAGTTTTCTAAGTTGTGTCATGTGTACTATTGTTTTTCTGTTTGTCTTTTACATTTTTAGCCATGGCGTTGTCAGTTTGTTTTAGATTTATGAGTTTGACTGTCCCTTTGGTATCTCTCGTTCCTCTTTTAGAAACGATCCTGGTAAACTTAACGATCCTTTAAATAGACTTATTCTAAAAGGTTACCAATTTAACACTGTAATAAGATCATTGCATACTGTTTTTATTGGTACTAATATTGATTTTGTTATCATTAAATTAAAAGCAAACTAAATATAACTGGTATGTTATATACACAAATTTATGTATTACTAAAAAAATATTACACCAGGGTTTTCGATATCATAAACTAGTTAAAAAACATTTACTTAATGTTATCATCGGTACAAGGACACCATTAGTAAATATAACTCAACATGCAGACTTCTTATACGTTCAGGTATTTCACTTCCAATCTTTTATGGTAATATTCTTTATCAAGAACAAAAATGCAATATTCATCTCAGAAGCGAACAAAACCTTTAAATATACTTTACGAAGGGGTATTATAGTTACGATACTGTTGTCAGGTCATTAAAGATTGTATATTTTGGCTTTAATATTGATTTACCTATAGGGTCTTTGCATCGGAACTAAACACATTTATTTAAAACCCAGTTGTTGGCATGACACGGGTTGTGTTCATCTCATATATGTTATGATAGTATGATACTAAATCCCTAACGCGAGGGACATAATCTTTCAATCAGTGTAATTGAAGTCTGAAGCTGGCATGTCAGTTAACTGCTGGTAGTCTGTTGTTATTTATGTATTATTGTCATTTTGATTTGTTTCTTTTGTTACATTATTCTGACATATTCTGACAACATACTCGGACTTCTCTTGAACTGAATTTTAATGTGCGTATTGTTATGCGTGTATTTTTCTACATTGGCTTCATTCAATTTTATATACACATTCATGGATCTACAATTTGTCGATACCTGTATCTTGGCATTGCACAATGTCATGTTTTTCTTGGACTGTTTATGACGTCTTTACACTTAATCCATTGGATTGCGGATGTGTAATTATTGATAATTTAGTTTAATTTTGTATGAGTTGTTCGTGGCATTGAACTAGCTGTCAGTAACTGTGAGTAATTTCAGATATATACTAATTGTCTTTTTGATGTTGGGATGAACAAGTACCTGGCCACGTCCACTTTCATTTGTAGTATTTGTACTTATATCATCTGATGAGTTAAGCCTTTTTCAACTGATTTTTATAGTTCGTTCTTGTGTTGTACTGTTATATCAATGTCCTTGATTAGGAGAAGGGTTGGGATCTTGCTAACATCATTCACCCACCACATTCTGTATGTATGTGCCTGTCCCAAGTTAGGAGCTGTAATTCAGTTGTTGCCGTTTGTTTATGTGCTTCATATTTGTTTTTCGTTCATTTTTTGTACATACATTAGACCGTTAATTTTTTTGGGTTTGAATTGTGTACATTTTGAAATCGGGGCCTTTAATCGCTGACTATGCGGTATGGGCTTTATTCATTGTTGCAAGGAAGGCCTATATTGAAATATAGTTGTTTATTTCTGTGTCATTTGGTTTTTCTTTTGCGGAGAGTTGTCTTATTGGCAATCATAACACATTTCCTTTTTTGTATTTATTGTTAAAAAAGACAATGGGTTAACGTGGAAAGGGCATGGTATTCCCTTTATACAAGTCATCGAATAAAACGTCCTCAAGCTGACCAGACGTGGCTACGTATTAAGACATCCCGAACAGCAAACAAAATAAAGAAGAAGACCAAATGTGTCCACATTTCTATTCTCTAGTCACTTTTTTGATGGTTCTTGGTATTGTTGTTTTTAGGGGGGGCAGATATTAGAAGATTTAATTTAAGATATAATAGAACATGACTTTTGTATACATGTATATAAAAGAATAAGCAATCTGGGAATTTATATTAACAGTTAAAATATAAAAATGCGGTTCTTTGGTCAAGTAGGGTTCAGACTGGTTGGGTATTGTTCAAACCTTTGGTCGAGTATGCTTAATATTAAAAAGATAATGTGGTATAATTGCTAATGAGACAACTCTCCACAAGAGACTTAAACTGAAAAAAAGGGTTGAGTACAGGTCGTGAAATTTTTTTTTATCTAAAAAGAAGTGGTATTATTGCCAATGCGACAACTCTCCACAATCAATCAAATGACACAGAAAAATTGCATCTAGGGAACACTAGTAACTCAAATTTAGCTTGAATGGACAAAAACGCCTTACCGGCATTTAAAAAAGATTAATGAAAATTGAATAAAGATTGACAAAAATTAAAAAATATTTTCAATGCATTTAAATCAATATCAAATCATTTTAATACCAGTCAAGTAGATTCCCTAGCGGTAAAACAAGATAATTTAAGATTATGGTTAAACTGTGTCAAACTAATTAGCCACGCCCCCGTTAAACGAAATCAAACTGATGTTAAGTCCATTTAAACTTTAAAGTGTCCGCCTTTTTGTAAGGTGAATCATTCAAGCAGAACAACATCCTCGTGTATCTTTCATTAATCCGCGGCCAGCGTTATCGATAATTAACTGATAGATAGTTTAATATACAATATGTTTTATATATAATCTGAATATATATACTAGTAAACGACATGCTTCACAATAAAGATAAAAGAATGAATACATATATAGTAAATTTATAAATATTGATGCACGATTTAAAAAGCACAAAGTGTCAATCAGTTTAAAAATAAAATAGCTCTTTTTATCAAATTATTCGTTTTCAATATTGCATACTAATATGAAAACTCGTGGCATGTAAGTAAGGTGTGGTCTTTGAAATAGACGTTCGAAAAAATAAAAACAGGAAAGATTATAAGAAGGTCGTAATTGTGCTCATTACAAACCTAGATGTGATATTTATTTTTAATCAATTATAAGACAATAAATAGATTTGAATTACATTTAAGAGGTGAAATTATCACTTATATATCTGTTTAAATGTGTCCATGTTGTATTCGTAGAATTATTGTATTACTGAATATTTATCGTTCCTCTTTTTCTGTATTCCTTTATTGACGTAGTCGTATCTTTTTAGAAACGCCCGTAAAAGGAAAAGAAATTATTCAGTGTGTATACATAGTTTTAATAGATATATCTTATATTTTCAGTGTAAAAAAAAACCCCAACATTAACAATTATACCGACATTTGAAATAGCTAGTACTTAAAAACATTTGTTTGTGAAATAATAAAATTGATATAGATGAGATTGACATTTGTTGAATTCATTTAGTGAACAGTTTTGTCTTGCTAAACTTGTACAGCTCAACGAACTTTTAAACCTGTGTAAACTGTAATACCGGTCACTGGTCACACATGTTTGTTATTTGTGTAAAAGCAGCAAATGATAAATGAAAATTGAAATAGGGTAACGAAGGGACTATCTTTATGTCTGCATGTAGAATGATTCTTGTAATAAATTAACAATCGCACGGTCGGTCTGGTCCAAAAGGAATATTAAAAAAATATATCTTTATATTTTCGGTATTAAAAAACGTTTTTGAGATCAACAGGTTACTTAAACATTGCAAAGCTCGTCAGATAATAATAAAAAATTTCCCCAATGTTTCTGTCATATATAATTGTATAATGCATATTTTAGCAGTAATTACTAGATGAAAAAAATTGCCTTTCTAACTTCACAACTTTAATCTAGATGCTCTCGTTGCAGTCCACGTTTAATATTCAAATAAATTTCATTGCTGGGGATTTCATAATATGGATGGATTGTTCTATAATTTTTTTTTGAACATAATTGCGGAAAAGGGCCGTTTAAGTGCGAGAAGGAAACACGTTTTCTTTTTACGGAAACGTGAACGAAGGAACGTGCTACAAATAGCTCAAATTTACAAATTAGTGAAATACATATAACTGATGACCAATGTCAAATTTATTGGAAAGTTTTGTGATCATGACACCGTCTATGTTATGTACTATAAGTACTCGAATTTGTCAATTATACCATATCTTCTTATTTGTAAACTAATCATATCAAAATACGAAAATGAAACGAAAAGTGAAGTATGTGTCCATGCATGGCGCGATTTATATGACGATATCAAAGTCGCGTACATATATACGAAAAGAAGATGTGATAGAGACGTTAAAGGGACAGCAATTCAACAACACAAAATACAAGAATGTGAACTGTTAGCTCTTGTGTGCTTTCTTTCCTTTGGATTATACATAAAATATTTTTGATGGATCCTTTCGTCGTATTCCAAAGTATTTGTCGTGCAAGTACTTTTGCAGATGAGCAACTGTGTCAGGTGAGAAATATTCTCCTCCAAAATTTACGAACATTTTTGTTGAAAACACCAATGGATCATCAAGAAATTGTTGATGATGTTCAAACTGTGGTCCAACCGAATTTGTATCAGCAGACAGCATTTCTTGTACAAATATATCGAGTTCATTGCTTAACATTGCTTCCTTTATACCAAATTCCTGTTTCTGGTTAAAATAGCCAAATTCCAGAATTTCCCATAACATATATTGTCGCAAAGTCATGTCTTCCTTCCAAAAATCGAATTAAAGCTCTGTTTGTGTAATGTAACACAACTAGAACCGTATGGTTGAAGCGGTATACAGGATTTAGACGGGATGTGCAGCTGCCATTCATCTTCTTTCAGTTTACTCTGAGTCGTCATGTAGACATACATCTGCAGATATTTCTTAACATTTTGAAAGACTTTCTTGTCGAAGTTTCCTACAGAAAAGAATTATGATTAAATATAATATTTATTTTGCTGATGAGGATAAAACTGTCATTACATTTCCACACTATTGACGACATGTACCTTTGATGTTTAACAGTCTGCCTCTCTACACCATTATAACCTTTCATGAAATTTACCAATGCAGCTCTTACATGTAAACATATTGTCAACGTACTATTCAATTGGGTTAACTTATTGTCTGTAACATTCATCTTACCCAGAGGCGGATTTAAGGGGGGGGGGGGGGGGGCACAGGGGGCACGCTCCCCATTTTTGCTTATATAGAGAATCGTTGTAGAGTGACTGGAGCGGCCCCTCTTAGGTCAGTCAGTGGGCCCCCCACTTATGAAAATTTCCTGATCCGTCACTGTTACCTTATGTATTTCCGATTTCGACTATATGCCCGAGAACATGCAGTTATTTCGTAGTGCATTTCTTTTAGACAATACATTAAAATTAAATAAATCGCACTCGCTCTTTCTCTGCAACTAACATTTTATAGTGCAATGTGGTACTAGTGGAACAAATAATATCAAATTGATAGAAATTTCAACCACCTCTTACTAAAAAATATTGACAATTCTGTGTTAAGAAGGTCTAAAAGTCAGTTTGACAGATTTAGACGTAATACAATTTGATCATTTTTTAACTGGACCAAATCATTACTTAACATCAGGATTCAGCACCCATTTTTTTAACCTGTTATTACACCTCTACTTAATACTTCACTTATGTTAAATGTCAAGAAATAAATTGGGAAGGTATATCAAATAAAAAATGCAAGTTATACACAGTTCACACTATCATTGACTATATTAGTAGACCGGAAACCAAAGGACGATAACTGTGTCCTTGGACCAAATATTGCACAACTTTGTTTTAAATCTCAAAGATTAGTTCACAATTACTCCAGTTCGATATCTAGTGTATAAAATGAATTTGTATGATTGTACGTGGTCAGTTATTCGTGAATAGTTCCTTTGTAGTTTGCTTCTGCAGTATTTGGGAACATAACGATGTGTAGTATGTTAAAAGAGTATAAATAACTTTAACTGAATCGGTTTTTATGGACTTAATTTACGACAAATAGCATGCGGAATATTGCTATCAGGAATCAGTCTACGATTGACAAAGGGAAGTAATTCATTTAATATGTGTTTTATTTATAACATAATCGAATTGGTTATCGGCAAATGAATGAAGAGAAATAAGTCTTCAAAGGATTGCTGTTGTAAAAAATTGTTAAGCTGTTTTAATAAATGATGAAGCAGACTACACCAGAAAGGGAATATGAGGCTATTTTCTTTATCAAGCGTTTTCAGACGGAAATAGCATTGCATTGAAAAGGAAAACATGGACATGTTATTCTAAAAAAAACCACATGTGTTCTTCTTCATACTTACGTCAAATAAATTCATTTGAATTCGCATCTTCCTTATTCTATTATAATTTACTGTCTTATACACAATACTTACCAAGAGGATCCATATAAACTATTCGTTTTTCAGTTGGCAATATTGACAGCAGTACCCAATGTTGGTCATCTATATTAACAGGTATCAAAAGACAAGATTTCTCCATTACTTTATCGTACTGCTCCATCGTGTGATGTAGAGAAATCTTTTCTTTAAACTAGGCAGCCGGAAGAACTTTAATGTCTTTCCTTTGATATTGTTCCATAATTGAAGCTTCATAGATGTCAATATGTTTGTCCGTCAACCAGCCATTCAGAAATCGCTTCATTTCAAGTTTATCCAACTTTAATCCTTTGAACTCCACTTCCCTGGGAAACATTGTTAGTTTGTCAAATTCTCGAGGAGATAATACGGGTAAAAAGGTTTGTTCAAGATTTTCCAACAAAAACATTTGGAAATTTTTTTTATCTTCGTGCTTGTTGACTTGTTCTGTTGGGATTGTCTTTTCTTTATCGCAGTAAATGGTTACTCTCTTTCCTTTGATGTACTGTTTAATATCTGTGTTTTGCAACTCTTGTACGACTCTTGAGTCCTCTACAAATAAAAGGTTTCCTTTTGCACATGTAATTGCATTCATGTTTGTTGGGAAGTAGCAAGCAATTATCGTGTATATAACTGATTCATAAGAATGAATAACGTTTAAAGAACTGCTAATTTCAATCTGGTTGTTATTAAATGTCCATTTGTCTTCCTCGTTGATTTCAATCATCAGTAAATTACCAACGGACGTGATGGTCTCTTTGGCTTCCACGGATTTCTGACAATTCTGACAAAATGTTTGAATTGCAACTCCCTCATTTGCTAATAATAGAGCTAGACCAATCATAGGTTCATGCGCCTGAATTTGGGTAGATATGCCACAATTATTACAACAGGCAACACGGATAGTACCTACTCCGTATATACGTCTTTGCTCACTGGGAAATTGTTTGAGTTAGTACTGTAGTAATTCACCAACAAACAGTTTACCACCAGATGTGGGGACATTGCGCAGTAGATACACCAACTCGTCCTCATTGTTGTCACTAACTTTCACAATTCCATATGTTTGCAGTCGTTCAATGATATTTCTCTTTTGTGGTGACATAAAATTTGAGTTTTCTGCTATTAGGGCCAGTGTGTCAAGGCAGGATGAATTCGACAGACATAAACATGGTATTCTGGTTTCTACACTCTGTAAGGTAGTAGATCGATAAACTAATACTTAGTTGGTTGGTATATTTGGTTTAATTGTAGTGTCATCAATAGATATGAATCTATTTCCAACTTTGATGACAGATGTGTAATGCCCAGAATGAGGTGAATGGCCATGATGCAGAATGGCAGATCTAAATGTATATTCTTCAGCTTTGGACTTTTCTGGGTTGAAGTGTATTGGGTTATCCGTGTTGATATGTGTTCCGTTTTTTACAATACGCTGAAATTGGTTGAGATGGTATCTTTTTATTGAGATGACTAATGTTGTTGGAAGTGTAATTGGAATATTCTTCTTGTATTTCTTTGTTGTGCCGCAGTATTCACATAGAGCATCCTCCAGTTCCTCGTCCTCATAAAAGCAGTCCATTAAGTCCTGCGGAATGTAAATGTCAAGTTTGTAAATTGGTTATACATGTATGCCTGAACGATTCTTTTTTGTAAAATTAAACTTTACTATGATATGTTTTATATTGAAGCCTTTAAGGAAGCTGGGTTGTCATGTTTTGGTTTTTTTGTCAGAGTTTCGGAATCCTCTGGTTTCATCCATTTGAATGCCTTGAAAAAAATTGCCCGGTGACCCCCATTTTTCTTTTTGTAAATCTTTTACATGTACAATGATAAGCCATCTGTAAAAGTCTGATAAATAAAGGCAACAGTAGTATACCGCTTTTCAAAACTCATAAATCCATGGACAAAAAACAAAATCGGGGTAACAAACCAAAACCGAGGGAAACGCATTAAATATAAGAGGAGAACAACGACACAACACCGAAACGCAACAAACACAGAAACGGACCAAGCATCAGACAAAACACCACGAGAATAACAAATATAACATGAAAACCAAATACATGAATTGGGATAGACAAGTACCGTGCCACGTCTTATCTCAAAAAAAAAGAGAAAACACAAACGACTCAACGTTAAAATGCAACACACACAGAAACGAACAATAATATAACAATGGCCATCTTCCTGACTTGGTACAGGACACTTTTAAAGGGGAATAAAAGTGGTGGGTTGAACCTGGTTTTATGGCATGGCAAACCTCGCACTTTAATGGCAAAGTTAAATATAACATTGAAATGACAATATTATATTACAGGACTACAATACAAATAGGAGAACATATTTGACAAAGAAAAACATGATTAATAGATAACAAAAAGCATCAAGTTTAAAATTCAATACGCAAAAAACGCGCCTTGTCCACACAAAACTCACCAGTGACACCCAGATATAAAAGATCGAACGTGAAAAAAGTACAAAGTTGTACAGCACTGAATTTCAAAAATTGAAAAGGTTTCGCCAAATACGGCATCGTTTTTATGAAGGGGAAAAGAACATTCTTATTATATAGAACATTTCATGATATTGCAAACAGTAAATTTTATCAAATGAATATGAAAGAGATATACATAAAGAAACTGAAGTATTAACTAATTACAGAAAACTAAACCCGAATACATAACGCCCAGATATAAAAGATCGAAAGTGAAAAAGGTACAAAGTTATCAGCACTGAAGATCAAAAGTTGAAAAGGTTTTGCCACATACGGCATTATTCCCAATAATGGGCTGTCTAAAATCATCCTAGATGACATTATACCTGTTAAATTTAATGAATGGAAATATATAGAAAATACCGAAACTATTCTACAGACTGCAGGACTTGACCATTATGCAAATGGAAAAAAAAACGCGTTAACATCTTTAATACACTTTATGGTAACGGAACGACCAATACTCAACTATTTAATATTTTAGGAAAGAGTAGCCTAAACTTGTACCAATCATTTGTGGTTGTTAATCATAAGCAACCGTATCTATCAAATGTTGACGACTTCCGCTCAACAAGGCTAAAAATTTTGGCAAGAACGAATTGTCTGTCTATAAATGCAACACTTCAACGAATGAATCTGACAACAAATAATGAGTGCCAGCTATGTTCCTCAAATGCGACTGAGAATATCTTTCATGTTATGTAAGATTGTCTTTCTTTCTCGGTTATCAAAAAAAAAAAAAAAAGTACTGACATACATCATGGTTCGTGAGTGTAAAAATGGATATCTGTTTTCAGAGTTGCCACCCTTACAAATACAGTTCATGATAGGTGATCTGGGCTTGTATCCCTCAGACTTGGGTAAAAGTTTAGATAAGATCGTAAAAAATACCTTGTGGACGTTATGAATGAACGTTCTTTTCTACTTTATAACATTTTCAATGTATGATATCTAGAACTGAGTGCGAAGGTTTCAAGTTTCAAGATTGTTTTTAAACTTTTATGGACGAAATATTTCAAAGTATATATATGCATATGAAATGGTCATGGTAATGCACTTTTACGATATAACCAATGTTTTATGATATTTTAGCGTTAATGTATTTTTTAAAAGCTTTTTGAAAGTATCTTGTACTATTTTTATTACAATCATATAATGTTGTTTGCAAATACTATGATGTGTACCTTTGATGACGCAGCTTGCCCACGTTGTAAAGTGGTAGTTTTGCAATAAAAAAATATATATAGTTTTCCAGGTTTTTGATTGTACAAATTGTACGATATGTAGAAGTAGCATAGGCAGTTTATTTACATGTATAAGTGGATCAATGGCTTGAAAACGTCATACATCTACATTGGTTAGGTGTTTTTGCAGCCTTGGAATCATTAAACTATTTTAAAAGAGACCATGACAATACTTTGTGAATGAGTTTATCTGATTAGGGTAGACATCAAATATATGGAAATAATCTTTTTTAGAATATTGATTATTTAAACAACTGTATAATGGAAGGTGCATAACGTTTATGCATACATGTAGGTTTATTCTCTTCTAATTATAAAGAAGTTGTAATTCAAAGATCTGAAGAGAAAACTGAAAAGGAATTGATTAAACAAAGTCGTCTTTTGATGAAAAAAAGCCAATATAGAAATACGAAGATTCTGTTTGTTTGAGACAAATATCAAATGATATCACATGTGTTCATACGTTTAAACTTCAGACGATGTGGTATGATTTGCAAAGAACAACTCTTCACCAGAGACCGATCGCGAAATATATTGAAAGTAGCAACTATAGGTCACAAACCGGCCTTCAACAATTTACACGACTCTTCCAATAAGTAAGTTATAAAAAGTCCCGCGATGAAAAATGTACAATAATTCAAACGAGAAAGATAACTGTCTAATTTATGTACAAAACAATAAATGAAAATCATTTCATAACAGGCGTCTTATAAACATGCATACACAAAATAGGGGAAGGTTTAACATGTCTCTGGTAGCTTATCAAGTCTCCCTCAACCGCGGTCATGTTACCACAACACAGGTTTTGGTGGGGCTCGTGTAACTATTTATGAGTTTGAATTTACCTTTGATAGCTTTTGGTATCTCTTCTACACTAATATCACAATCATAAGCCTATTCAATCATAGCAACGACTCTTTGGTAGTGAACGGAATTGAGCTGTTAGTGAAAATGAAAGTTTTGCAGACAACACTACGTCTTGATACACTTCTTAAATAGTCGAAACCACCATCAAATAGGGATTTGCGTTTGTGCCTATTGATAATATTTGTGCAAACAACCCTATTTTCTTGCTAGATGCAATGAATAAAAACTTGCACCCCAATTCCATTTCAAACTAATGTAGGGCGGACATTAAAACAAATACCTATCACAGCATGAACATTTTCATCGATATATATTTATACATTTTATTTTGTTTTAAGACAAACTAACCTAAACTTTTCAGTGTAGGAAAAAACGTTTAATATCATTTATCTATAGTAATAATCTAGTTTAGTTCTTTCTCCATCGCCGCAATTATCATATGCATTTACACTAGGTAAAACGCCACAATTGTTTTTTTTTCTTCTGTTTTACCACTCTAGGTTAATGAAGGCTTTTTATATAAAGAAACCGAACATTTGGCGCAAATGAAGTTCAACGTTTAAAAAATGCCAGAAGACTGTGATCCTATCAAACACTGGGCATTTTAGATTTTCATAAGTATGATGGACATCCACGCGATTAGAATCCATTGCTTGTGAAGAGGAGAACGATCTACACTAAGCTCCTTTTCACCACACACACACATCATCTGTGTTAATCCATGATTTTTGTGGAGTTTGTGTCGCTAAACAGTAAATTTTGTGGACTCGTTATGTATTTGACTTATCATTTTGAAGTAATAAGCGCCAACTGATTGAGGTAACCAGTGCCATGTACATGTTTAAAACGTACATATATCTACATTTACAAGATCGGATCCAAAGAAAGGTACAAAAATGGACATTAAAGCCAAAAATAAACTGGCAACACTGTGAATGAAAAAGATAAACAGACAGACAGAATAACGTCTATGCACAAAACACAACATCATTATAGAAAAACTAAAGACAAAACCAATCCCACCAAAAAATGGTGATGGTGATGGTGATGGATGAGGTAGGGGGAGGGGATATCAGGTTCTGTGGGATGGTAAGCTCCTTCACATGGTGTACCCGTTGTTACAAGAATATTTGTTTGTACCATGTGTCCTGAAACTATTGATCTAAATGTATATGTTCATTCGATGTTTTTCAGAAAAAAGATGTCAATTTTTTCCGATAATTAATAAATAAAATTAAGTAAAAGAAGTTTAATACAAAAATTAATTTACAACTGTAAAGTTAAAATATTTAAAGACAAGAATATCATGTCTCTTTCAGCCCATTTATATGTCACGTTGTCCACTGGCTCTGTGTTGATTGTTTATCAATGTCACGATCCAGAAAACTGCAGCAACAAACGCGAAAGCTAATAAGCTTTAGATCAACAATCACTGAATAGAATATTGTTTGCTTATATTTATAAAAAGTCAATTTCAGCAGATACACAACTACTATATACATATTCATCCACAGTGATACTGTATTCAAGAGAATTTATCCCCACCATCTGTGACTTGGACGACCACGACGATTTCGATGACTTCTACGACCATAACCATAACGATGATCTGTTAAAGGAGAAAAAACTTAAGTAACAACGAATACATATGCATTATTTGATAATTTGAAACAGATACATGCTGTGTTCCTACTGTAGGGTAGACATTTGCTTCCATCATCTAATCCAAACCACTAGCTTCAATTTTTGCTACAGTTTGCTTCAATAAAGGAATAGTAATTTACCATTGATTTTATCTAGTAAAACGATCGTTTAAAGTGTAAAACAAATAAATGTAGAAGACAAACACTAAATCTGTGTTTACTATGATGTGTTGTAAGTGTACTCTACAATATCTAAATGTAGTTTGAAATAGGTTTTACCTAACCACGTCTACTTTACGTTTATGTTAGATGTATTTCGTTTTGATTCCATCTGGAGGGTTGCGGGCTAACAATCATGTTTAACTCCGCCACATTCTGTAAGTGCAGTCATGGAGCCGGTAATTCATGTGGTTGGCGTTTGCTGCTGTGTTACGTATTATTTTCGTTTATTTGTTTATTATTTTAAAATAAATTAGGCTGTTTAATTTTTCGTTTGAATTGTTTTACATTTTTCAATTCATTTGATAGGTGACTATGTAGCATGGTCTTTGCACATCGCTGAAGGTCTTATAGTGATATAGAGTTGTTAATTTTTGTGTCATATTGTCTCCTGAGAAGAGTCGTCTCATTGGCAATCATACCAAATCTACTCTTAAATTTGATGATATGCAATTCTTCTTCCTTTACACATAACACCTTATATTGCTAAAGGATGATCCCTGTTAAGATATTGTCACATTACAGTTAATGATTCAGAATGCTAGAGAATGATCCCTTTTAAATCATTGTTTTCTTACAGGTAAAGGTTCAACTTGCTAGGTGGTGATCCTTGTGAAATCATTGTTCCCTAAGATATATAGATTCATAATGCAAGCGGGTGATCTCTAGCATTATAAGTCGTTAACTGTTCGGTAGCCTTAAATAGCAATACTTATTATTCATCACGTCAAAATAGTTAAAAAACGAAACCTAATAATAAGTGGTATTATGGATTGTAATGATAAAAACACAATTAATCTATTCTATTTTCATTGGGACGAGTTTAACTTTGATTACATTTGGAAACGCCATCATACTGTAATTAATCTGCATACACATATTGTTTTAAAACTTAACGTGCTTACAAAATTAAAAAGTATATATATAATTTAAGATTATAATAAAAAAAAAAATTTTTTTTTTACCGCAGACTGGAGGACTACCGTTCCATGTCTTATCAGCCATACATTGACGAGTCAGGCTACCAGACGTCAATTTATATCCAGTGATACAAGCGTAAGATATTGTGTCTTGGAAGTGTGAACCAGTCTGACAAGTTATTTTAGCGAAATCAACATCTGCAGGGCATGGACAAGCTACTATCTCTGCAAAAATATAATTCGTTAAAAGTTTGAGTTGTTGGATTTATTAGCTATATATAGTGTGTAAAAAACCGACTTAAACACTTCTGATATAGAATGAATAATCGAAAGCAAAGAACACTCAAGACAGTACACAAATCAGGTACTAGTATATATTTTGTTCTTTATTGTCGGCGAACCGTTGACAAAACCGAAAACCACAAATTGCTAGATGATGAGCGTTTGATAATTATCGCTTCCTTGCACCATAATTTACATGATACTATTTATGAATGATTGGATAAGAAAGAATTCACAATTTTTATTTCTGAATAAAAATAAAACATGAAATTGATTGTAAACGAAATCCGTACACACTACTGCATATCCATTTACACATATTTTCTATAATTTATGCATTAAGGAATTGTACCTGGAAATCAAATTATTTGTAATGAGTTGGATCACGGATTTGTTATTATAAAACAATAAATAGTTTCTACTTCTTTTTTAGTGTTACATGAATGTATTCTTATTTTGAAACCACACAAAACCATCAAACATCCGCATATAAATTTGTTGTACTAGAGAGGGACGATATATGCAAGAGAAATTTTCAACTTCGTAAGTCGAAACAAACTGACAACGCCTTGGCTGTACAAATAAAGTTACAAGTCTCATTCGGGAAAAGCGAAATGTAATTTAGTAACGACATTTATAAGAAACACATTCGATATCATCTGTGAAATGAATATTTCATTATGGTCAACCAACTCGTGACGGCGTTAGTACAATTTACGAAGACATGATTTTATTTCAGAAGCCATAAAATGCGTAAAATAAAATATCTCATTTGATCACAATGATACAACGTTTGTAAAATGATTTTACAGCAGAATGAAATACTATTGTTCCATGTTTTTTCATCTATACATTGAAGAGTCAGGCTACCATACTGTAATTCATACCCAGTGTTACAAGCGTAAGTTATTGTTTTTAATAGTTTTTGTCAGTCGAGGTAGTTTATGAAGTTCAATAAAATGGTGCGAAACCTTGACAAGCTACTATTTCTGAATACGTATAAAAAAATTACATTTTGGATTTTATAGTGAGATATTTCGAGAAAGTAGTTGAATATAGATGAATGATTAGTCTTTTAAACATTCACATATGCCTTGAATATAGAGTATGTAAAATAAGAAATAAAGAATACTCAGGACAGTACAGAACTCCGATATACATTTCGTTTTTTTTGGACAAAAAGTTGACAAAACATTAAATTCACAAATTGAAAAGAATGGTGACTGGACAATCGTTGTTTCGTAGCTCTGTAATACAAAGTGAATAAGGATGTGTTGAATTTAACCAATTGCTGTTTTTTAATTTCATTTGAAATAATTACAAATTTGATAATATTTGGAAACCATCTGCTCCTATCAAAATCTACTTATAACTTTGACCTTAACATTGTCACAAAATGAAAAATCTAATTTGAGTATAATATTGAAACTTTTGAAAAATGTTTACCACAGATTGGAGCACTTCCATTCCAGGTTTTATCCTCCATACATTGCCGAGTCAGACTACCAGACGTCAATTCATAGCCAGTGTTACAAGCGTAAGTTATTGTGTCTTGGTAGTTTGTACCAGTTTCGTTAGTAGTGATAGCGAATATCATGTCTGCAAGGACTGGACAAGTATCTATCTCTGAAACAAACAAGAATGTGTCCATAGTACACGGATGCTCCACTCGCACTATCATTTTCTGTGTTCAGTGGACCGCGAAAATTGGGGTAAGAACTTTAATTTGGAATTAAAATTTAAAAAATCATGTCATAGGGAACATGTGTACTAAGTTTCAAGTTGATGTAACTTTAACTTCATCAAAAACTACCTTGACCAAAAACTTTAACCTGAACTTCGCACTATCATTTTCTATGTTCAGTGGACCATGTAATTGGGGTCAAAACTATAATTTGGCACACAATTAGAAATATCATATCATGGGGAACATGTGTACTAAGTTTCAAATTGATTGGACTTCAACTTCATCAAAAACTACCTCGACCAAAAACTTTAGCCTGAAGCGGGACGAACGGACGCACAGACGGACGGACGAACGGACGAACGAACGGAGGCACAGACCAGAAAACATAATGCCCCTCTACTATCGTAGGTGGGGAATATAAAAGTTCTAGTTGTTTGATGTAGAAGTGAAATATTTTGGTAACATAATATCATGAATTATGAAGCATAAAGGGATGAAAAGTCTAATTTGATCATAAAATTGACTAAATCCATCCGATACATGCTGCTAGACAATGGTCCCTAGAAATTATTAGTACCTTGCATAGAATGAGTTGACTATCTTTTCATATATCAACAAATTATTAATTTGTATTTTTGATTGAAAGGGACATCAATCTGATTACATTTTGTGAACATCCTTAAACTACCAAAAATCAAACATACACAGACTTTTCATAAGATAGATGTGTATGATACTTGCGGAACCTAAAAACTAATAAGTGAAAACAGACTGACAACGCTATGCCTGGTTTAAAAACACCCAACAAACAAATAAATATACACAAAACAAAACATAGAATATTAAACACTAAGCAACCCGAACCCCGTCTTAAACTTTGTGGGATATCATGTGCTCTTAAAAGGGTATGCAGATCAAGATTTGCATGTGGCACCATTGGTTTGCACATTGTTTAGGAAAACCGGACTTAATCTTATTCGGTAGGTCATATTTGTGAAAAGGGGACGGTTTTTTATGTACAACATTAGGGACACATCCGCTCTCATCTTTGAAACAAAACTATGCTATTTTATCTTGCAAATTTGTATCGTTCTGGTAGTTTTTATAGTGTGATTACAGCCCTTGGATGGTGTAAACTTCACCAAAAAACGTGTATGGTGTAATGGTGTATGACACATTGTGCAATGGTAGAAGGTGTATGCTACTATGGTGTATGGTGTAAGGGAATGAACTGGTGTAATAGTGTAGCGTGCGAGCGTGAATGGTGTACGACATTTAAAACTTTGCAAAATATTAATAAAAACTGATTTTGAATTTTTACTTTGATTGGCAATATTGTGATTAAAATTCATTTTTAAATATAATTAAAAACCTTTGTAGACGCATGCTGTTTTAAAAAAAATGAAATTGCATTATAGTGAAATGTGTAAGGTGTATGGTTTAAAGGTGTAATGTGACAGAGTGTGTGGTGTATTGCTGTATAGTGTTAGTAAGTGGTTTACACCTTCAAAGGATTGTACCTGCTGCGAAGCGCCTGGACAAGCTACTATATCTTCAAACGTGTAAAACTTCAATAAATTAAGTTGTTTGATTTATTAGTGGGATATTTTGAGAGAGCTGTTAAACATTAGCATGATTGATAGACTTTCAAAAACATTCACATAAACATTTCAAAATGTATAAAGAATAAACACTAGAAATATTGAAAACGGTGCAAAATTCCGGTAGATATTTTGAATTTTAAATTTTGATTTTTTTTGTTTTAAAACCCACAATTCAACTTGTCAAAAAATGATGGCTGGAAAATGGATGTTTCCTAAAACATAAATATCCTGCTATAGGTTATTCGATTATAAACTAAAACCAGTTAAAGGTGTTTATTTTTGTTTATTTCATATGGATAGGATTGTATTATGAAACCACTCGATCTTATAAAAATTCTAACAAACACTATTGTTTTACCGCAGACTGGAGAATTTCTATCCCAGGTTTTATCATCCATACATCGAAGAGTCAGGCTACCATACGTCAATTCATAGCCAGTAATACAAGCATAAGTTATTGTGTCTTGGTAATTTGAACCAGTTTCGTTAGTAATGTTAGCGAATTTCACGTCAGCAAGGCCAGGACAAGTTACAATTTCTGCAAAAGAATACAGCGTTAATATTTTGAGAATTTGGATTTATTAGTGAGATATATATTACGGTAAATAATTATGAATCAATTGCCTTTGCGAAAACTGAAATAAACACCTGAAATAAAGAATCCATAACATGAACAAAGTTTAAAGAACACTCATGATGTTTCGAAATTTCAGTACATACTTTGTTTTACAAACGTTTGACACAACACACAACCACAAATTGCTAGAAAATGATAGATCGATTATCATTGATTTCTTGCAAAATGTATTCATTTTATTGATCATGAATGTTTGAATATTAATCAATTGATAGTTTTAATTGTAATGGAAAGTAACATGATTTGGTCGTTTTTGAAACCACATCCGACTATTGAATAGCTTAACACATAAACTAAGCATATCTTAAATATATATCATATTTTTTATAACTTTAGATTTTACATGTATGAAGGAAAAAAACCTATTTGAACATAATGAAATAACTTTTGAAAAATGTTTCTCTTACCGCAGATCGGAACACTTCCATTCCAGGTTTTATCGTCCAGACATTGACGAGTCAGGCTACCAGACGTCAATTCATAGCCAGTGATACAAGCGTAAAGTATTGTGTCTTGGAGGTTTGAACCAGTTTGAGCAGCAATAGAGAAGTTCACATTTTCAAGGCTCGGACAACTAACTATCTCTGCAAAAGTATAAAACGATAAGATTGAGATATTGTATTTACGATTGATTCAATTTTTTTCTTAGGTACCAATTTTCTTGGATTGCTGAAAACTTGCATTTTCGTTGTCATTTGATTTCGTGGTTTTGCGGAGGGTATCACCAGCCCAGTAGTCAACATTTCAGTGTTGACATTAATATCAATAATTTGGTCATTTTTATAAATTTCCTGTTTACAAAACTTTGAATTTTTCCAAAAAACGAAGGCTTTTCTTATCCCAGGCATAGATTACCATAGCCGTATTTGGTACAACGTTTTGGAATTTTGTATGCTCAATGCTCTTTAACTTTGTAATTGTTTGGCTTAATAAAAAATTTAATATGAGCGTCACTGATGAGTCTTACGTAGACGAAACGCGCGTCTGGCGTACTAAATTATAATCCAGGTACCTTTGATTTGCCCATCTCTGTATACAAAGCCTATTCAAAATATGATATTCGTTGAACATTTGAATTCGTGGTTCACCTGTACCCACGCAACCTACGAGAATTGGTATCCAACGAATAATAATGAATCCACAGTATAAGTGATATATTAGGTGAAATAATTATAACTGTTGGACTATGATGGTCGTTGGATTACCATTGATTCCTTAAACAAGTTCATGATATTATAAGGGATGTTTGGATATGAAACAATTGATAGTTGTAATTTTCAATTGAAATTTAAATAAATTTTATCTTATTTCGAAAGTCAAACCCACAAAATACAAATTGCTAGAAAATGGTCTCTTGGAAATCTTTATTACCTTTCACAGAACTAATTCATCATGAGTTGGGTTAGGGATTTTGGTATATAAACCAATGAAATAGTTACTTTTTAACTAAAAGAAGCATGAATTTGATTATATTTGAAAAACCATCTGGTACAATCATAAATCCGCAATCAAACCTTTTTCATAACATGTTCAAGAAATGAAATATGTTATCTGACAATAAGGATTCAACTTATTTGTTTTTACCACAGATTGGAGCACTCCCATTCCAGGTTTTATCATCCATACATTGCCGAGTCAGGCTACCAGAAGTCAATTCATAGCCAGTGATACAATCGTAAGTTATTGTGTCTTGGTAGTTTGAACCAGTCTGGATAGCATTAGAGAACTCAACGTCTACAAGGCGCGGACAAATTACCCTCTCTGCAAAAGTATAAAACTATAAATGTTTGAAATATTTATTAATCTTACAAGTATTATATTTAGTTGAAAACTAAGAATGTTGGGCATATGAAAAAAATCAGCTTTTATATATATAGAATAAATATAGAAAGTAAAAAACGCACAAGAAAGTACAAAATGTCGGTACTCAAATATTTTCTTTTTATAAAACATTTACATAATCCACAACCAATTATTGCTATAGGATGATCATTGGATTATCATTGATTCCTGGGACAAGTTATTCATGATATTATTAGGGATGTTTCTTTATAAAACCATATGTAGTCCTTATTTTGAATGGAGATTTACAGGAATATTATTGTTAATTGACACCACATTACGGTATTGAATATTTGAACACAAAAATTAGCATTTTTTTAGCATTACGGGAAAAAATATCTATTCACACATGCCCAAACTCACATAACACAAGTAACTAAAAAAGGAGTAGGTCCGGTAAGGGCCGATTTTGGCCTCAAATTTTAGGTTCATCCGACGAAAGATTTTGGACACTTTTTAAAAACTTCAGTGTCTATTTTAGTTGATTCAATTAGTTTATGTGAAAGATTTTAACTGATGTAATCATTACAAACGTTCCCATTCAGGCTACAATATGACAAATCTATCAAATCGGCAAAAAACTGTGTTTTTTAGATGTTTTTTTTGTCAAAAATGAAAGTGGCCGCATCCGTGTTCATCATCCACCTTTATATATAGTATGTATTATTATCAAATATAACTAACATTTAAATATCAAGAATGAACACAAATGCGGCAACTTTCCTTTCAGACGGAAACCGTCTGAATTTTAACTAAAATGCTAAAATTGTGAAGATTGCAGTAATTTAGCTGACTTAATGATGCTAGTTCCCGATGTATTGTATTATCAAAAACAGCCCATATGTATGTAGCAGAAGCATTCTACTGTCCAATGAGTAAATACACGTTTACATTTTAACAATTTTGTAAAACTGCTAAATTTTGGGGCCAAACAGAAATCTTACTGAACCTAATCCTTTCCTTTGTAAACCGTTGATACATTACACAAAAGAAAATTCAAAATGAGTTACATAACAGATTTTCGAATATAAATCAATTAATCGTTCCTATTTCTAAGTTGAACGTAACATTAATTTGATTCTATATTTGAAACAATCTGATACTATCGAAAATCGGAATACACAATTTTTATAACTTAAGCCTTAACATGTTAAATATATGAAATATCTTTTTTTTAAGAAAATGAAAATATTTTTTTTTTTTTTTTTACTGAAGAATAGAACAATTTCAAACCAGATTTTAGGCATTCATTTCGTTTTCATAACATTACAGATATACTTAGTTCAAGTGATAAGAAATGACAGAATTTTCTTATACTCTGCCAAAATGAAGTCTTTACTATGTTTTTTTTAATGATTAAAAGTATGGGTCACCGCACTTTTTTTGAAGGTACGAGCCGTTCAAAATTGCCAAACTTTGCTGAGATTGTTCATGAAAAAAACACACTTTGGTGCATAGAAAGAAATCTATGAGAGATAATTTTGAAATAAATTTATGAGTAGATAGGTTTTATAATATATTTAAGAAAATAAAAATAAAAATGGTGTCTTCGAACTTGTTTTCTTACAATAAAGAAAATGTCCCTATATGTCCAGTATAAATTTTGAACTTAAAGAGTTATCTCCCCTTAAATGATTTATTTGAAAAATGAATTTTAATAGCACAACTATTTGGTATTTGTTAAAATATTTTTGAGAATGCAATGAATAACGAAGTGGTCTTTATATGAAAAAAAACAGTGTAACCAAGAAATTGCATATTTGTCTCCAAATTGGCAGATTTGGGCAAATTTAAAGATACTAGACCGATTATATACTGTGATTGTACAACTAAAGATTTCGGTATGTTCCTGAACTACCCTAACATGCTTTAGAAATGAAATATCGTAGTTGACAATACTGATACAACTCTGAAAAATGTTTACCACAGATTGGAGCACTTCCATTCCAGATTTTATCCTCCATACATTGACGAGTCAGACTACCAGACGTCAATTCATAGCCAGTGATACACGCGTAAGTTATTGTATCTTTGTAATTTGTACCAGTCTGGATAGCAACAGAGAACCCCACGTCTGCAAGGTTTGGACAACTTATTATATCTGCAAAAGTATAAAACGATTAATGTTTGAGTTATTTCATTTATAAGTGAAATTGTAGGTACAATAATTATGAATGTTGGGCTTATGATGAAAACTCGAATCAGCACATATAAATACAGTACGAATATATATAGAAAGTAAAATACACACAAAAAAGTAAAAAAGAGTGGCGAAAGATACAAGAAAGACATTATGAAATGGCCATCGGGGTAAAAAGGAAAAAGATAAAAAGAAAACCGGTGAGTATTTTCTTTTTACAAAACTTTGACAGAACCCATAACCACAAAAGGCTTCAAGATTACCGTTGGATTGTCAATGCTTTCATGCACATTTTTTTATGATACGATTAGAGATGATTGTATATGACACACTATACAGACTTTTTCTTAATGGAAATAAAAAATAAACACAATTGTATGTCGAACACACACCACACTTTTGCATATCTGAATACAAACATTTCAAATTATATAAGCATTACGGGATAAAGATCCTCAAATTGACTTTATACACAAAATACAAATTGGTAGAGAATGGTCCCTTAGAAATCTATGTTTCTTCATACAAAATTATTATATAATGATTTGGATTATGGATTTTCAAATATAAACCAATTAATAGTTTTTGAATTTAAAAACATTTTGGAAATCACATGAAAAATTGGCATATACACATTTTGTTTATTGATTTAGCTTAACATGTTTAAGAAATGCAATATCCTATTTAAAGATAAAGATACAACTATTGAATAATGTTATTAACCGCAGACTGGAGCACTTCCGAACCAGGTTCCATTAGCCATACATTGACGAGTCAAGCTACCAGAGGTCAATTCATAGCCAGGGATACAAGCGTAAGTAATTGTGTCCTGGTAGTTCCCACCCGTCTGTGTAGTAATATTAGAGAACTTGACGTCTGTAAGGAGTGAACATCCTACTATACCTGCAAAAAATGAAACTTTGTGTATAAGTTTGAGTTATTTCATTCATTAGTGAAATATAAAGGTAAAATATTAATGAATGTTAGGATTATAAAAAAAAGTCTAATGAGCATTTAATGATGATATGAATAATGCGAAATAAAAAACACTCCAGACAAAAAAAAAATTCCAAACATTTTTTTATTTACAAAAGTTTGACAAAATCAACCACAAAATGCATGTAAATGATTGTAGGCTAATTACTTATTACTTGCACAAGTAATTCGTAATAGCTGTTTTAAATCAATTAATACTTTTTATGTTTAAAAGAAATGAACATGAACATGATTGACTAGGAAAAACACATGACACTATTGAATACCTAAACACACACATTTTTGTAATAGTATAAGAATCACGAGATAATATATTTAATTTGATAATTAAAACAGACATTATTAACAAGGTTTTCGCAAATGATTCCTTGACAATCGTTGTTTCATTACATATAAACAATTCACAATGACTTGATTACCTTTAATCGAATTCAAACTTTCAAACAAAAAGGTTTCATTGTCATTTTTCGTACGCAATAGGTAAACGAAACATCAAATGTCGAATTATCAACTCACGTTCCTAACAAAAAAAATGTAACAACTACGTGGTGCAGCGTAATCTCGACAGAGCCGTGGAATTGATCATCCTGAACGTTTAATGTGATCCTGAGGAATGTTATTCCACTTGTCCCGCAAAGCAATCTTAAGCTGACTTTATGTTATTGGTCGTTGCTTTCATCGTCTAAACCATGTCAAATTTGATCGGACCATAATCCGGCGAAAAGCATGACTTTTGGCCAAGGCGGGTGCCTAATGTCTATGTAACCACCACTGACGGTTTTTGGTACATAATGAATTTATTTTTGGTCTACAGAATTCCATTTTTACGCCAGACAGCCGTTTAGATATCACTAAGGAAAGACTGTGGGGATCTTTAACAATTTTTGCGCAAATGGAGCTTAACTGCAATTGCGCCAAAGGTTCCACCGTGACCACCATTGAACTCTAGAGTGACCTTTGAACAGCCATAAGAGTTGATATCGGATATGTTTAAGACCAGATGTATCGGTCTTGCTGAGAATTTCTTGCTTTTTGTATCTCGGGATGTAAATTATCATTAAATAATCCATTTTGGTTGAATTTGAGGATGATTTGGGATATTGTAAAGGCTACAACTTTAGTTTTCTCGTAATTGTATGCTGTGAAAGGCTTCATTGGATCATGCATAAAACTGCATGTCGTTGGATGTCAGAAAGTCCTGACATTTACTCAGATGTTTATTGCAGTTTCTTAACAATAAGGGCTGGAAAATTCATGACATTAGCCAAGCTTCAAATGACAAAATCGTGAAAATTGTGCGTAGGTTGAAAAACGGTGAACTCGGTTTATGTCCGTTCAAAATAACCCTTACTCCGCATTTGTTCCAAAAATCACTCAACCGTAAAATTGTCGACAATTGTCTAAAAGTAATTTTTAACCAACTATACAAAGCTATAGTATAAATCAAATAAAAGTTATAAGATATTTTTAAAAAACAAAAGTGTTGCGTTTTCATTAGCACTCAGTATATTTAAATCAAAGCAACTTAACTGGAGTTATATTTTGGATACCACCTCATTGTAGCAAACATCTGCATACAAACCTTTTTCATTATTACAGCCTTAACAGGTTTAAGAAATAAAATATCCTATTTAAACATAAAGATAAAACGTTTGAAAAATATTTTGTTTTACCGCAGACAGGAATACTTCCATTCCAGGTTTTATCATCCATACATTGCCGAGTCAGACTACCAGACGTCAATTCATAGCCAGCAATACAAGCGTAAGTTATTGTATCTTGGTAGTTTGAACCAGTCTGGGCAGCAATAGAGAAGTTCACGTCTGCAAGGCTCGGACAACTTACTATCTCTGCATAAGTAAATGTAATATTTAGGTGAATTAATAAAACATGTAAGGACTATGAAAATCAAAACTCGAATAGACACATATAAGTATAGTATGAATATAGAAAAAAATATAAAACGAGTAAGAGAGCATAATAACTTCCGTACATATATATATATTCTTTCCAGTTAGGAGGAGGGTTGGGATCTCGCCAACATGTTTAACCCCGCCACATTTTTTTTGTATGTGCCTGTCCCAAGTCAGGAGCCTGTAATTCAGTGGTTGTCGTTTGTTTATGTGTTACATGTTTGTTTTTCGTTCATTTTGCATCTAAAAAAGGCTGTTAGTTTTCTCGTTTAAATTGTTTTACATTGTCTTATTGGGGCCTTTTATACCTGAATATGCGGTATAAGGTTTGTTCATTTTTTAAGGCAGTACGGTGACCTATAGTTGTTAATGTCTGTGTCATTTTGGTCTCTTGTGGACAGTTATCTCATTGGCAATAATACTACATCTTCATTTTCATATTTGTTCACAAAGCTTTGATAAAAATATGTAATTTTTACATTAAATTGACAATAACCGCTCAATGTACAAATTGTAAGAGAATGGTCCATTAGAAATTTGTGTTACCTCGCACATAACTAATTCTCAATGAGCTGGATTTTGAACTTTCGAATATCAACCAATTAATATCTTCTGTTTCTATTGAAAATACATTGATTTGATTACATTTAGAAACCACCTGATACTTGTTCTATCAAAAGTCAATATACACATCTTTTTCATAAATTAAGCTTTAACTTTTAAATGAATAAAATTTTAATAGACAATAATGTTGCAACTTTTAAAGATGTTTTTACCGCAGATTGGAGCACTTCCATTCCAGGTTTTATCAACCATACATTGACGGGTTAGGCTACCAGACGTCAATTCATAGCCAGGGTTACAAGCGTAAGTTATTGTGTCTTGGTAGTTCCCACCAGTCTGAGTAGCTATATTAGAGAATTTCACGTCTGCAAGGCATGGACAACTAACTATAACTGCAAAAGTATAAAACTTTGTTTCTAAAGTTTGAGTTATTTCATTTATGAGTGAAATATTTTGGTAAAATATTTATAAATGTTTGGCGTATGATGAAAACTCATATCAACGCTTAAAAAAAAGTATGAAAATAGAAAATCTGAAAAGAAAAAATATCAACGCAATGAACAAACAGACAAAATGTCGGTTAAAAATATTTTTTCTTTTTAGATATTGGACACTACCCACCACCACAAATTTCAAAAGGATTATCGTTTGATTGTTGGCTAATATCTTTGAAACAAGCACACGGTTAATATGTTTTTAGTCTTTCTGTTTCTGTATTACTCCCCAATAACTGTATAATAGTGTAAGGAGCACTTTCTTTATATTTTGATATGAAGTAGCGAACTTCCTTAAAAGTAGACAAAATTGACACAAAACAAACAACATTAACAGTTATACACTATTGACTATTTTACTGGATAACTATATATATTACAGTGAATTTGTTTAATCAGGGATCAAGTAGAATCCTTGATTTTTTAAGGAATATGCAGAATCACTAAAATCATTAGTAATTATATATTATTCCTGAAAATGACCAGTGATTTTACATGAAATAATTATTCTACAAATTCCCTAACATGATTTCGAAGATTATCAATAATGTAAGGATCCATTTTTTTTATTATAGACATTTATCATTGTTTTCTTTCATATTCCTTGCCAGATGAAATAATTTTGCTTTTAAACACAGAGGATAATTTAAAAGATATAACCAACACAGGGTTTCGAGATAAAGTTAAATACTTTAAAATTAATGATATTGACATTCCCTTTATAACGATAACATAATATGTATTGTTTTTTTTTTTTTTTAAATCAAGCGTCATATAGATGTTCATGTTCTATGTGTTAATCCACAGAGCATTTTATGTGTGGTATGTGTTAAAAAATCGGCGAAGAAGATTTTGGAACATCAGTTTTGTTGGGTTTTGTTGTTTTTACTTTTGTTCAAATGAACATGAGCTTCAAACTGAAAAACAGAAAAACAAGCAGAACTAAAGAGAAATAGAATATTTTTTAAGAGGAAGTTGGCATTTGGTGTAATATTTTCATAGCAATTCCACACAATAAAAAGATAAGGAAAACTAAAAAAACAAATTGTTCTGTGCCTGGTCACAAAACATGGTATCTAACTGAAACCAGTGTGGTGTTGCTAAAGTCCTTTCTTTGGGGGAACCTTCAAATATATTTAGTAAACACTTTATTTCTCTTAGGCATGTCTGATTCGATATGCGAAGGAAAAGGTTTTTTAAATGTGGATATTGTTGTAAAAACAGATCTAAAGCATATTATATTAATATTGTGTTCAACATTTTAATATATTGTGCCTAAAATTTTAGAAATTTGGGTTATGATTTTGACATATTGTTCTTAACATTTTACAATTAATGTTTATAATAATGTTTTAAAATGATTTTATAGAATAAATCATTTGACTTTTATTCATTTCTTTAATTAATAAAACTATTTCTTCATTTCATTTATTATGTAAAATGTGTCTATATATTGTAAGGATTTAACTAATTTGTACCTTTACATCATTTGGCTTTTTTAACATTTTTTATTCGTGCGTTATGAAGAGTCTTATATAGACGAAACATGCGTCTGGTGTTAATATAAAATGTCAATCCTGACATCTTTGATAATCTCGGTTTTTTTTGGTAAACTTTGGTGAGTTACACATTAAGCTATTTTTAATACGGAATTTATCAGATCAATACAATTCTTTAATTAGGACAATTTGCACACTGTGTGATTAGTTATATATGTGTATTGAATGTTTGAATAGAAACCAGTTTGTATTTTGATATATTTCAATAGTAATACACATGAATGTGTTACATATGAAGACCACTTCATACTATAAATAATTCACATGTTTTAATGAAAAAAAATAAAACATTTAACAAAAATATTAAGTACGACGTTTATAAACAAAATCTACAGCGTATTCGTACCACAGACTGGAGAACTTCCATTCCACGTATCCCTGATACATTGACGAGTCAGGTCGCCAGAGATCAATTCATATCCAATATTACATTTGTACGTAGTTGTGTCGTTTTCGTTGATACCAGTCTGTTCAGTTATAGTAGCAAAATCTACTTCTTCAAGGTCTTGACATTCTATAACAGCTGCAATGGTAAAAAACAAATAACAAACGGTTTTTGTTAAGTGATGAGATTATTAGAATAGAAAATGTACATAGTTATTAATGATAGATTGTGGAAAAATCAAGTGAAAACTTTAAATTAAAGAAGAATGATAGAAAACAAAACAACGGCCAAGACAGTACGTACAACATAACTTCTTTTAACAAAAGATTGCAAATCAAATCGTACACTGCCATAGGTTGGATCCTGAAAGATTAATGTTTATTTGCATAGAATGAGTCTATATTGGTAATTGATATTTTATTTTTAACCAAATTGACTTAGTATTTAAAATAGCAATAGAGTGACAGATGAATTTCACTATTTTTCCAAATTAAAAGAATATTTGTGACGATGAAGTATAAGTTACGAATATTAGAAAATACAAACCAGAGGTTTCCAATAATATGTCTTACTTACGTTATCCTTCGACATAAAAGGGCCAATTATTGTACCTTTAAATTTTATAATCGACGTTGTAGTCTAGAAATCCAAGACGATTTAAACCACCATCTGGTCGTTTATTTCAAATGATTTAAGTTGATGAAAATAACATAAATCCCATATTGTTTTATTGATAACGAAATTCTTCAGATTCCAATAGTTTTTTTCCGACCAGTTTAGATATATCAAAATAAAGGGGTGTTGTTAAGTTTTTGATTGAGATACCATCAAAAATGGTTTCGTCGGGTTTGTCACACAATTTTATTAACTTGATTGAGATTACCCAAAACTTCCTTATTTGCAAATTATGCACATTAAAAAAATCCAGTTTATAACTATAGCTTACCTTTAAGGGGGATCGGGATTATTCGACTGCGCATAATTTCACACATGAATTACCATGCACACGCGCGTACGAAAAGTTTGTTTTCACATTTAAATTGATAAAAAAAAATGAACGAATTTTTGTCACTAAAAATATGTTATCGTTATTATGTGTATCTGTGAAAAGCTCAAAATGACATTTTACCCTATTTCACCATTTTCTTGTCAAAATTTTGGGTTTTAATCAAAATATTTTTTTTCCTTATCGGTGATCTACATGTACATTTTTATCTAATTTGCTCATTCTTTAAAGCTATGTTTCAGCTTTTTATATTACAGTTTTAATTTGGACAAAGAGTCACAGACAGTTTTTAATTTTGATATTCCGAAAAAATATGTCAATACCTCTTTTTTCCCTAGCATTTCATTAAAAAATTGTCTCTTTTATATACCCGGTTAAAAGTAATATTTTTAGCTTAATGGTCCGGGCCACCTTATTTGTTCGACCAATTTGAATCACTCTCGATAAAAATGAAAATAACAAAAATTACGGTATTTCTGATAGAACCTTTATAGAGCCGTGGTGTAGTGGTTAGTGCATCGGACTATTAGCACAAAGGTTCATGGTTCGATTCCCGTTTCGGGAATAAAATATCTGGACTGAATTTTCGGCTCTCTCTTGAGTATGCTCTTGAAGAACCGATGACAGTCCGTCGGAAGGGAACGATAAATAGCTGAGAGAGTCATATCTCTTGCACGTAAAAGACACCCTTGTAGACACCTTTTTTGTTTCCCAATTAGATATGAATAAATATGTTTAAACTAAACAAAAATAACCTTCGAATATACCCGATTCACCTTACTTTCAATTTTTAGAAAAGTCGGAGACTTGTATTTTCCCTTAAATTCCTTCGATTGAAAGGATACGTACATTTAATGAAACGTAATGCATGGTAGGTAAGATGCCCGGCTGACATAATGCTTTGTTTTTGTTTTGAATAAATCGAGTGATATGACATGCGTATAGGCCGACTGAATATAGTGCAAGTATAATAACGTTATGAATTATACAGAAGTTTTTGTGTTGAGTTATTTTTGTTTATGAATTGCGATTTATATCTCCCTAAGACAAGATACTAATAGTTATCAAAAGTACCAGGATTATAATTTCATACGCCAGACGCGCGTTTCGTCTACATAAGACTCATCAGTGACGCTCAGATCAAAATAGTGAAAAAGCCAAAACATATACAAAGTTGAAGAGCATTGAGGACCAAAAATTCCAAAAAGTTGTGCCAAATACGGCTAAGGTAATCTACTCCTGGGGTAAGAAAATCCTTAGTTTTTCGAAAAGTTCAAAGTTTTGTAAACAGAAAATTTATAAAAATGACCATATAATTGATATTCATGTCAACACCGAAGTGCTGACTACTGGGCTGGTGATACCCTCGGGGACGAAACGTCCACCAGCAGTGGCATCGACCCAGTGGTGTAAATAGTTATCAAAAGTACCAGGATTATAATTTCATACGCCAGACGCGCGTTTCGTCTACATAAGACTCATCAGGCTTTATCTGCGTTGGTCAAAGCTTAAACATCTCTTTTAATTTTTAAGTTTAGAAGGAGTAATACGTGTGAAGATCTAAAAACGTCAAATAATTAAGTTCTGTTACATATGAAGGAGTTTCAAGATAAAGCCCTCTAAAAGATTTTCTGATTATTTAAGTATCCACATTTAGTGCCAAATAGTAAATTAAACATAATAATGCTAACGCCCATATTAACCAGTACTACACACTATGTGGACATACATATTTTGCTCACATGTGCTCACACTACGACATACATGTGTATTTAGCATATGGTTTTATTTTATTAATTTATTTGTATTGTTTTCCTTATGCATTTGTTTTATCTGCAATTGTTTTAAACAATCATTGTATATATATTTTTAAAAATTATTCAGATTAGCAGTGGGCACTTTCATTATCATTAAAACATAAGTCCATTGTATTCTATTATTTTTACACTATGAAATCTATATGAGTACACTGACATACAGATTAATATTGTTCGTATGACATTCATTTACTGGAATCGACATTAGAATAAGTTTGTTTGCATCGATTAAGCCTGTTTACCAAGGCGATGACATGTAAATATGGAAGTTGACATTAGATCGATCGAAACATACGTGAAACTATATAGGTAGATTTCTCAGTGGACGTACACGCAATGTGTAATGTTACAACAAGAAATTATAAAGTGTCTGTATATCAAAATATTCTATAATAAAATAAAGAATGAAATGGGGATTATATCAGAGAAACAACAACCCAACAAAAGAAAAAGTAAAGCAGTGGGATAAATAAAGTCAAACAATGAAAAATCATTTTATGAATGCGAGTATTACCCTTATTGTTTTACTTCGATCTAAACAAAAACTCACCTTTGCAAAATTCAACGCCCGTGACACCAGTTTTCCCTTCGGTCGTTCCGTTATTCGGACAAGGTTCACAGGCAGTTGGGTTCACCCAGTATTCATCTGCTGGACATTTAATGCAGGTTTTCCCATCTTCATCAATAGTAGATCCAATCGGACATGCAGCTGAAACTAAAAGAACATAGTTTCAATGTTTCCCATTTGGCACACATTATCTATCAAAGAGCAATAACAAACAAAAACATATGTTTTCTTCCTTTAAACGATTTTAACATATCTTAAATAAATGATGACCTGCAAGCAACTACAATGCAATTTCCAATATAATTAATATTGTCAAAGGGCTTTTTTAAAACCGAATCTGTCTGACGTGACAAATCTCAATATTTGATCGCTGACAACCTTGAAATTAAAAGTATACTATTAGTGCCTCAATTATTTTTAATACAAAAGTTTGCTAATCTTCTTTACGAAGCGTTCCAAAATATAAATATAAAGTGTATGAAGTAAGGAAGACGTTATTGCATAAAACGAAACATGGAAATACGAAAACAACTTAAGAAGCAAATTGCAACACGAACCACACGTCAAACGTGTAAGAAGTTGTTTCCGCTAGTGAAAATCGTTGTGCTACTTTATGTATCTGATTCTTAACAATATACACAGCATTGCCTTAGATTTCTTCATAATACCAATTTTGTTTTGTTCCACTGGTATTTTGACTATCAGACTTTGAATTATATGTTAAAAACTAACATTTCTTAAAAATCAACATTTTCTACATCAATAGAAGAAGAAACATACAGAATTCTTTGGATATACCAAATCGAAAAAACAATGATCAATTGGCAAAAGGGCAAAAAATAGACTCAAACGTTAAACGAATTGAAAATAATTGACAGTATGTGTACGACGATAAAGAATTAATGTAATTTTGATAAGTAAAGAAATCAATTTTTTGTATATACCTATACACAAGAAACAAACATTTACTTGTAAGTATTCTTACAGATTTTTCTTGATATTTTTATTTTCCACAGCTGACTTTCACAGTATGTTGATTCACAGTTAGTCTAAAAATCGCATTAGACAGACCCTGCAAATCAACAACTTTGGAAGGAAATGTATTAATTCTGAATATCCTTTACCGTTAAGAAAGATCAAATTTGACATCTTTAATTGAAAACTCAAAGGAACAAGTTGAACAGCATTCTATCAGTTTGATTTTTAAACAGCATTTTGTTTCGACTTTAGTTCAGATTCAAAACTGAAGGAACAAAAGTATTTAAAAAAAATGGCCAATTAATTTTATGCATTAAATAATCTAAACACAATATGGCACATGTCACTATAAAAAAACACCAAGAGATGTGTGACTACTTACATCGAATTATTAAGAACAATCTTGAAATACATTCTGAATTTCTCCGTTAAAAATCTCATCTGGTTTACGAAAAATGTAACCAGAAAAGTATTGTATACTATATGTGACACTTAATATGATCGGAGTTGAATAGTGAATCTCACCATATGTTGACTGATGTCTAAATGTTTTTCATGTAAAAGTATTTTTTATCATTAATGTAAAATTAAAAGACTTAGTATGAAAAAGACTGATGATTTTTTTTGCGAGGAAAACAAAAGAAACCAGAATTATTTCACATTGACAACTGAACATCTGAAGTCAAAATAAGATGACCACTGTTATCGAATTACAAATTAAAGAAAACCTTGAAATTCATTCTGAATATCTGAGCTGAAAAATCTCATCTGGCTGATAAAATACCAGAAAAGTATTGTATACCATATGCCACATTTACTATGATCTGAGTTCAAAGGTGAATATCACCATATGTTGACAGAACTCAACATGTGTTTTGAATAATAATGTTATCATTAGTGTGAAGGTTAAAAAAATTAATAAGGAAAATTTAAATTGAAGAAAAACCATGTTTAGTAGCAAAATCTTAACTCAAACATAAAAAGAAGGGGAAATATTTGTAAGTATGTGTACAGATAGATAAAAACAAATTCCATTTCCTCATGACGATTAACATTATAAAATAATTTTGATGAACAAAGAAATCAAACACTTCTATAATTTTGCATGAGAAAAAGACATCTATTTGTAAGTACACTAACATAATTTTTTTAATATATTAGTTTCCACAGCTTACTCAAACAGTATCTTGTGTCATATGTGATATAGATGTTAGCAACTTGAAAATAAGTTTTGATTACCAATTGACAGACCCACCAATATGACAATTTTTAAAGGAAATATATTCATTTTGGATATACCTTACAGTGAGGTTAAAAAAACATTCTTTTCTTTGTCGCATTAAGTTCAAATATAAAACTGTAGGATTTTCTTTATAGTAAAATTGGAAAATCAATTAAATGCAGTAAGTAATGTTAACACAATTCATTCTGTATACTTCTGTAGATAAATATAATCCAGCTTATGAAATGTAACCAGCCGTATTGGATACCAGATGTAATGCTCAATATGATTGAAGTTTAAAGGTGAATCTCACCATATGTTGACAGATGTCTACATGTGTTTTTTTAAATTAATAACTTCATTATTAGTGTGAAATTAGAAATATAGATAAGAATGATGAATTTTGTTGCGAAAAAAACAAAAGTAACAAGATTTGCTTCAATCATAGGAGTCAAATTTCATAATTAAAAGCTGTCGATAATTTTATATTATTTTTTTTGAGTCAAACAGATTTTTTTTCAAAGATGAACTGAAGTGACTTTAGATATCCAGTTTAATAACAAATTTGTGCGCCTGTCCCAAAACATTGAAAATACAAAGTCCACACAAACACTATAAAAAGTTTAGCAACACAAACCACTTTAAACAGCGGGTAAAGGCATGTGCTATGTACAGATCCTGCTGATGAGCAGTTCTTGTTCCAGTAGTGAAAATCATAATATATCGAATTAAGTTCAAATAAAAACTGTATGAAAAATGATATTCAAAAATGTGAATCAATTATAAACATGAATATGTAATATATAATGCAACTTTTAAAGGAATAAGCGATTCAAATTTTGACAAAGCCAAAACATTGAAAATACAAAGTCCACACAAACACTATAAAAATTTTAGCAACACAAACCACATTAAACAGCGGGTAAAGGCATGTGCTATGTACAGATCCTGCTGATGAGCAGTTCTTGTTCCACTAGTGAAAATCGTCATACAGCCATTAATTTCAATAAACATTAAAATTGCTTGAAAACTGTTCATGATACAAATCTTATTTTTGTCCACTTTTATTTTGATGTCTCTACTATCAGACTTTGACATTCATTAAGGCAAAGGATCATCAAATTTGACATTTTGGGCCAAAAACTCAAATGCACACATTGAAGAGAATTCCTTCAGTTTAATTTAAAAATAAACATTAAGTGTACAAATTCCAATGAAACTGTTTAAAAATAATGCTATAAAAATGTGAACTCAATTATAAACAGTAAATAATGTATACATAATGAATACCTGATTCGGTCGAAGGAACCAAGAGATGTATGACCACTGTAATCGAATTACAAAGGAAATTCTTGAAATTCGTTCTAAATATTTCAGTTGAAAAATATAGGATTGCTGAAAAAATGTAACCAGAAAAGAATTTTATACCGTATGTGCCACTCACTATGGTTGGAGTTCAAAGGTGAATATTACCATATGTTGACAGAACTCAACATGTGTTTTGAATAGTGATTTTATTATTAGTGTGAAGGGGAAAATATCAATAAGACTGATAAATATTTTTTCGTAAGGGAACTCAAGATAAAAAAACAACCATAGATGAAAGATTTACCAGTAAATAAATGAGTTAAACGATTTAAATGTTATTTGATACCTTTAACTACTGAATATCGAATTAAACATCAATTCAGCCAAAGACAAAATCGGGTTGAAGTGCATATTTCTTAATTTGGGTTCACTGACATATCTGTATTTCAAAGATATTTCTGAGTGCTGTAAAAAAATTTCAAACGAAATTTTATTTTAATTTTGTTTTGTTCCAAGTTTATGTCTCTTTTATCAGACTTTGAGTTTTATATCAAAAACGTTGACAAATCAAGCTGTACAGCAACGTTTTTATCATTGATGGTAGAAATATAAAGATGTCGTAATAAGAAAAGAAAAAAAATGAAAAAAATCGCGAACTCTTAGGACAATTCAAATTGGAAAAATATTGATCATATGGCATAATCCAGACTAAGACGTTAAACGAATAGAAAATTTGTTTGAGGACCAGAGAAATTAAATGTTTCAATACTTTTGCATGTGAAAAAAAACCGTATAGTTGTAAGTACTCTGAAAGATTCTTTTAAATATTTAAGATTCTACACTCAACTCTTCGAAAGAGGGTTTGAGTACAGTTTTGCAGACCTTGCAATAATTGTTTTTGTAAGGAACAATATTAATGCCTTTACCGTGAAGAAACACCAAATTCGACATCTTTAGTTGAAAGGGAACGTATTGGTCAAAATTCATTCGGTTTAATAAAGAAAACAACATTTGAATTAATAAATTATATACAGTAAATAATATAACACAACAAGTCACATGTTACTGTCGAAAACACCAAATATAAATGACTACTGTCATCGAATTATAAACTTTTAAGGTAAATCTTGAAATTCATTCTGAATATCTCTATTGATAAATCTCATTATGGCTTAAGATATGTCACCAGGAAAGTATTGTATACCGTATGTGACACTCACTATTATCGGAGTTCACCATATGTGACACTCACTATTATCGGAGGTCACCATATGTGACACTCACTATTATCGGAGTTCACCATATGTGACACTCACTATTATCGGAGTTCACCATATGTTGACAGATGATAAGTTAGTTTTTTTTTAAATATAATAAATAAAATAAAAATTGTAACATTCACTATCGACGAAGTTCAAGGATGAATCAATGCAGTTCAGGGAAAAATCAGTGTTAATTGCATCTTTCTCAATTTGGTTTCATCGGCATATCTGTATTTCAAAGATATTCTGAGTCCTGTAAACATTTCAAAGCAACACGAATAACTCCTTAAACAATGGGTATACGCATGTGCTTTCTACTTGTAAGCAGTTGTTGCTCAACTGGTGAAAATAATCGTGTTACTTATACACTACTAGTATCTAATTCCTTAAATAATTGAATGCTTCTTTTTGAAATTTATTTTGGCGTAAAAGCGTTGACCGAAGTACATACTGTATGAAGCGTCATTCCATTGAAAAACGCAGGGTCAACGCTTTTATAACCCCTTTAAAATTAATTAAGAAGCATTCAATACTAGTAACTACATATGTTTGCTAGAATTATAAAACACGAGTTCTATCAAGTTTTTCTCTTATGTTCTTTATTGCGGAAGCTCTTGTCATCATTATGGTTACATTTCATTTTGAAATAATTACATGCATTTATGTTTCATTCTTATACGTTATTTTGATCGGCCTACAACAATCTTGCATCCTTCTGAAATTAACATCCATTACACAATGAAATGTAACACTCATGATGACACGAGCTCACACAATGAAGTGCTCAGGTAAATTAAAGAAAAACGTTATCGAAATCGTATTTTCATGATCCTAGCTTAAAAATTAAATTACAAATATTGAATGCATCTTTTTGTAATATCAAAAGGTTGGAAAAGCGTTGACTGTGCACACATTTTCTGAATGAAGCTCTTCCGTGCTTCATACAGAATGTACTTCGGGTACTTCGGTCAACGCTTTTACACCCCAATGAATTAACGAAAAGACGCATTCAATTTTAAATTAAATGTTAATTTCAGAACGATACGGTATTGTTGTTAGCCACTCAAAATAAGGTGTCATAATGGATTCTATACATTGCATTCCCTTAAACCTCTTCATGAAATAATTGTACTTTAGTCCACTGCTAATTTGATGTCTCTACTATCAGACTTTGAGTTATATTTTAAAAAACGTTGACAAATTAAAAGTAACGTTTCAATATATAGCTCGAAGTACGATGGTAGGGATATCAAATTTGTAGTCTGTTGTAAAAATTAATTATTAATGCTATAAAAATTAAGTTAACACAACCTCCGAACTCGCAGTCAAATTCAAATCGGATAGTCCCTGGTTCAATGGCACACCCTAAACTCAAATTTAAAACAATAGGAATAATATGCTGAGTATGTGCACAACCAGGATAAAAAATTCAAAATGCCATTTCTGCATGAAGACAAAGAAATCAACTAATTTTGATGAGTGGTGAAGTCGAATGTTTGAATAACACTGCATGAGAAAATAATAGTTGTGAGTACTATTACAGATTGTATTTATATTTAGTTTCCAATTCAGACTCTTACAATATGTTGTTACACAGTTATTCGGAAGGTTGCTTTTGATTTGTGCATAAAAAGATGCTTCCAACTTGGAAAAAGGTTATGAATACCAATTGACAGACCCAGTAATATTACATTTTTGTAAGGACGTGTATTTGGCTTCATATTCATTGGCTTAAAGGAACATCAAATTCAACAGCTGAAAACTCAAAGGCACATGTTGAAGGGAATTCGTTTAGTTAAATTTAAAAATAAAACATTAATTTTTTGAATTAAGTTCAAATAACAAAATGTATAAACAGAATGCTATAACAAATATGAAATCAATCAACACAGTAAATAATGTATAAACAAAAATACCTGATACTGAATCCAAGAGATGAATGACCACTGTAATCGAATAACAAAAGAAAATCTTGAAATTCATTCTGAATATCTCAGTTGAGAAATCTCATCTGGCTGACGAAATAATCCGAAAAGTATTTTATACTATATGAGACACTCACTATGGTCGGAGTTCAAAGGTGAAACTCACCATATGTTGACAGAACTCAACATGTGTTTTGAATAATAAGTTTGTTATTAGTGTGAAGGTAAATATATGAATAAGACTGTTACATATTTTTCGAAGAAAACTCAAGAATGAAAAACAAGCATAAATCTTAGGTGAAAGCTTTCCCGATGGATAAATGAGTTAAACGATTTCAATGTTATTTGATAACTTTATGAGTAAAACATCAACTCAGCCAAGGAAAAGGTCGGTTTAAAGTTTAATTTTGGTTCACTGACATATTTCTTAATTTGGGTTAACTGACATATCTGTTTTTGTAAGATATGCTGAGTGCTTTAAAAATATTCAAACGAAATTATATTTTATTTATTTTTTTCCCTTGGTAATTTAATTTGATGTCTCTGCTATCAGACTTTGGGATATATATATATATATATATATATATATATATATATATATATATATATATATATAAAACAGGTTGTCACCCAAGATGCATTGTAGTGTTTTCGTTTTATCGCTCGAAGTATTATGGCAGAAATATCAAGTAGTTTTTTCTTGTAGTATGTCGTGAAAAGAAAAGAAAAATAATGATCTCTTAGGAAAATTTAAATCGGAAAAAAATCGATCAAATGGTTAAATCTAGACTGGGACATTAAACAAATAGAAAACTTGCTTGATGAGGGTAAAAATACATTAAGTTGTAATACTCGTACAGATTCTTTTGAATATTTCTACAGCTGACGCTTACAGTATGTTCTTTCATAGTCGAATTGTTTAAAGGTAGCTTTTGATTTGTGACATGAAAAAGATGCTAACAACTTCAAACGAGGTTTTGAATACAATTTTACAGACCTAGAAATATTGCATTTACGTAAGGGAAAATATTAATTCTTTTACTGTGAAGGAACACCAAAATTTGACATCTTTAGTTAAAAATTCAAAGGAACGTCGTTGACAAAATTCCTTTGGTTAGGTTTAAAATCAAAACTCTATGAAACCTTTAATAAAAAAACCGGAAATAATTTGTACACAGTAAATAATATATAACACAACAAGTCACATGTTACTGTCGAAAACACCAAATATAAATGACTACTGTCATCGACTTGTAAAGGTAAATCTTGAAACTCATTCGAAATGTCTCTATAGATAAATCTCATCTGAATTAAGGAATGTCATCAGGAAAATTTGTATACCATATGATACACTCACAATTATCGGAGTTCAAAGGTGAATCTCACCATAGTTTGGCAGATGATAACATGTTTTTTTTTAAAAGAACACATAAAGATAAAAATTGTAACTCATACTATAATCGTAGTTCAAGGATATATTGCACCATATGTTGACAGATGTCTACATATTTAAAAAAAAAATGTTTTTATCATTAGTGTAAAAAATAAAAATATGAAGAATGATGCTTTTTTTTTGCGACGGAAAATTAAGAAACAAAACATTCATTAAACGATAAAAATGACAGTTGATAACATAAGCAACTGAGTATTTGAAGCAATATCAATTCATATATAAAACAAATCAGTTTGACGTGAAAAGATCTTAATATTCGATCACTAAAATTAAAGGGATACTCTCAGATTTTAAAAACATTTAAAAAAACGTAAGGCAATATATACTACGGAACGTTTAAAATGTTTCTTAAAACATTGTTTTGACGTCATTCTTTTGTTTTACCTGTTCTTCATTTCACTGATTGTTTAGCTCTCAAATATCTTTCAGAATAGCCCTCTTCTTTCTTAAAAATATTGAACAGCTAAAGAAAGCATATCTGGTTCTTACTGGTAAATGGTAGTTCAATCACTGTAATGAAAAAAAATGTTAATTTTCTTAAGGGTATATCATACAGTTTATTTTGACGGTGAGAATTTTTTCCCTTAAAGATATTTCATTCTTCAATTGACAGAGAATAAAATTTTGCCAAAAAAAATATATGCCGTCGATTTTGTTTTTGCAAAAAATACTGCTGAAAATTAAACATTTTTGCAATTTGGAAGAGACAGAGGTTTTTTGATAAAAAAAAATTAAATATGATTTTTTAATAAACATATACTGATATAATGGGGCTCAAATTGAAGCAAAATATTTCAAGATGGTTTGAAAAATCTAACTTTACCATTTAAAGAATTAATTCTTACCCAAATAAAGCCAAAAACGTTATAATTTCCCCCCAAAACAGCAAGAAGTGAACATCTGAAATGCACATTTAGAATTCTTTTAATTATTTTAAACGGTGTCGATTTGACCAATGTAAGATGTGTTATTCTGCGAAAAAAAGGAACGTCATAACGTTTTGCAAAATATTTGTCACTATACTTGTTTTTAAGAAAAATGGAGTAATATAGTATTGTTTATGCCCGCGTCACACTGTCCCGATTTTTATATACGATGGACACCCGAATGCGAAAATTGTAAGTTCGTACGAAGTTGGTCCCGATCTCGTTGAAATACCAAAAAGTGACAAAAGCAAGTACGATGAATAACGAAGTCTATACGATGGTGCCGAAATTATATACGATAGCAAAAGATGGAAAAACGAAGGTTAACCGAAGACAGGTATTTAAGCTTCACATCCCAGCCGAAGCCTACACGATGGATTACGATGATGGCGCGATGGCCATACGATGTCTAAAAGTCATCGTGTACATCTTACAATGCATTTTAATTATATGCCGAAGGTTTCACAAGTTTTAAATTGTTTGGTCAATATTAAATATATATATATATATATACATTTCATTTATGGTTTAATCATAAGACAGAAGACCGTGGGCTTGAAGGGTAAAACTTGACTCTGAGTCTCTGCATATAATGCCACCAAAATCAGGGAGAGGAAGAGTAAAATGGAGGGGTATGAGCCTAGAAGGAAAGTACAAGAAAAATAGATATAAAAGTGGAAAGTTCGGAATCGGATACCCATAGCACAGAGAAAAAGAGACAAAGAACTGGAATTCCGATCAAAACTTAACAAGAAATCAATAAACAGGACCAAGATCCCCAAAAGACGGAACAACAAGCGTCGACTTCTCCCCTAACTGATCAGACTGACCAGTGCATATCGCGCATGGCACTTTAGATGTTTTTTAATGTGTTTATGTATCAAATATGCATATTCAATTTATCATTTACTGCATGTGTCATATACAATTCCAGTAGTCAGCACTTTTTGTGCTGACATGAATTGTCATTGATATGGTTATATTTAAAAAAAAAATGAAATACTAAGGCTTTTCTACACCGGTCTTTTCTACCTCGGGCATAGATAACCTAAGCTGTATTTGGCAAAAAATTTAGGAATTTTGGTTCTCAATGCTCTTCAACTTCGTAATTTATTTGGTCTTTTTAACTTTTTTTTTATTCGATCGTCACTGATGAGTCTTTTGTAGACGAAACGCGCGTCTGGTGTATATACTAAATTTATTCCTGGTATATATGATGAGTTTATATACAAATATAGTGTCCATATTTGTCCTCAATATGTTACATACGAGGGGATGCCACGCTCGGCATTGCCTTGTTTGAACTGTAAAATGTGTGCACTAGTCTGAATAATCACCCATAATTATGCCCATGTTAACGATCAATCTTAAAGGTAAGGTAATGGGTTCGTTGATCCCTTTTATTCAAAAAGAGCTCTTTCCAGGAGAATATCATTATTAATATTAATATAGACAAAAGGAAGAATGTGGGGATAGCGACAAATGAGGCAAAATATGACATATAGAAAACAAAATGGTTATGGAGTAAACATTCGTGTGACAACAACTCAGACGATACATAAAAAATAGAATAATAAAGAAAAAGTTGGTTTCTCTATATACGTGTACCTGCAGTGTTGGTGTACGAGGCGCGTTTATGATTTTCATTATGTAACTTGATATGAAAAATTTACAAAAATTATATTTTACATGAAAAAGTAAACCCTGAGCCTGCAATAGCTGCTCTTCTTGTTCCATTTAAATTAATAGAAACAACGCTGTCGCCTTTCTTGTTCTCATAGAATCATATGATATGAGCTAAAATTGAGAATAGAAATGGGGAATGTGTCAAAGAGACAACAATCCGACCAAAGAAAAAACAACAGCAGAAGGTCACCAACAGGTCTTCAATGTAACGAGAAATTCACGCACCCGGAGTCGTTCTTCAGCTCGCCCCATAACAAATGCATACTAGTTAATTGATAATGAACGCCATTCTAATTTCCGAATTGTACACAAGAAACCAAAATTCAAATAATACAAGACTAACAAACACAAGAAGCTGCTGACTGGGGACAGGAGCAAAAATGCGGCGGGTTTAACATGTTTTGTGAACGTCTTTCTTAAATGTCGTATTAGACTGACCAGTGCGTATCGCGCATGGTACTTTAAATGTATTGTAGCGCGAAAATTAACTTACATTTAGCTGGATTTATTGCCGTCGTAGTTCCATCTTGTCGCCTTCGTACTTTTATTCGATGACAACACGACGGGATTACGAGGTCCTCACGAAGTCGTGTTGCCATCGTAAGACCTTCAAATAGCTTCGTGATTCATTCGTGAAGACATCGCAATGTCAAAATTGCCCGATGGAAGCGATGGAAACACGAATGCAATACGATGTTCAAAGATGCATTCCCGATGACATTACGATGGTGAGGATGGTGATACGAACTCAATACGAACACTCAACATCGGACGCACCTTCGGGGATTTTTTAACATGTTAAAAAATTTACACCCTTCCCGAAGTTGTCCCCGAATCCTAGAAAAAGTGGCCGATGGTTCTACGATGGTTAAAGATGGCACTATGAATAGCCCGATCTGGATACGATCAGTCGCGATTTTGAAAATTTCCATAATCGTGTTGCCATCGGCGTAAAAATCGGGACAGTGTGACGCGGCCATTACTCAATCCCTTCCGTAAGCCTCACAAATTGTGCCAAAATTTAAGACGTTTCGGGACGTAACGATATATTTCCCCGCTAATTTTTCAAAGGCAGTGCTACGGTGTGGCAGACAAATGTATTTTTACACTGTGACTTTGTTGGATAGTTGTCTCGATAGCACTCATACCGCATCTTCTTATTTTTCATTCTCGATAGCACTCATGCCGCATCTTCTTATTCTTTATTCTCGATAGCTCTCATACCGCATCTTCTTATTTATAATGGACCAGTATCTGTACGAGATAATGATTCAGATAGCTTTACTATTGTGCTTGTCAAAATTGTGAAAGCCGAGTGTGAAACAATACATGCAAACCATGGAATTACAAACTATCAAAATAGTCCCCGGCTCAGGTATTTGTTATCCCTCTTTTAAAACAAACGTATTACACGTTAGCAATCCGTTTCTGTGTGTCGGTCTATAGTACAAAGCAGGGTTAATTTTCATATTATATTTGATGTTTTTGGTCTGATTATTCATTTAATATTCAACTTGACGTCCGTCATCCATAATCATTATTTATTTTACCGTTACTTTACATAGAAGTGTTTTTCTTACACTGATTTGTATGAAACTGTCTATAATTTCACATATCGAAATCAAAAAGAGAGCACGTGAAATTTTGCAACTAAACACTTGTCTAAAATCTCATCGACTCTGTATTAAAAATTCATGTGACAGTTTTGTTTTTTTCTTTTCTTTACAGGCTTTTAGCTATAACAAAAATCTGTATTTTGACTCTTAGTGTTTTGAATTATAAGTTTCGTTAGGTTGTTGTCGTATTAATCATGTTAATGTATACATCTAAAATCTTTTTCATAAAAAAAGAATTGATTGGGTATAGAAATATTGCGGCCGGTTAGCTGCTCGGATGTATACATTTGCAGCCTCGTTTAGTCGAAATAAATAATTGACACAGTATTTGTCCACCTAAACGAGCATGACTGCCGTGATTTTACACTTGAAAACATATGAGATATTGCATATATGCACAATGGAGATTGTTTTCTGTTCTACTGCCCTCTACATAGTTTGGCTGCATACAATGTAACCACTGATGTAGACTACTATATTATTATTGATTGTTCAAACAAATGAATTCAAAGAGAAAGATGCGGAAAGAAATTCTCTAAAATTTTCGTTTAAAAAAAAATGAAATAAAATTAAATACCAAAACTGGAAAACTGTTTGAGACAATTAGCAGTTGAGAACTGATGGTTATGTATCACTATATGAAACTGATGAATTGATTGCTCCCGTGCTCCGGTGGCAAGTATATCACGCATATTTACGACGAGGCGAAAGTGGATCTGAAATAAATGATGGATACACTATCAAGATATAAAGAGTTTGCTAGCGGTAAAACGTATGCCGTACTAGATTAAGTTGAATAATGATAAAAATCTAGAAATAAGCTACTAGCCCCTCACTCCAAAAAAAATTATTTTGAATTATGGTATTTCCATTGCTGTTTTTTTCTATCCTTAAGAAGGCGTGTCTAGTATGTCAAGACCTACACTTCTTTTTTTGTTAAATTATATATTTGTTTCCTCATACATAAGTAAACACCAACATCGTCAGTGCATATATTACAATGTTTACCAATTTCAATATTATTTTATTACTGTGTCATCTTTTGTTTTACATTGTTTACCGGTACTGTATATATTAGCACTTCAACGCACAGCTAGATGCATGATAAATGTTAGTTTACGCCGTATTTTATTTTTCCCAAGAAGCCATTTTTTCCATCTTTTTCATGTAAAACCAAACTTTGAGTTTTCTATCCTGAATGACAAAATCTCGGAAAAGTTTGGTAAAGAACTAATGACAGTTTGTGTGTTCTAATGCAATAATAAATTATTACGCATTTGCTTTCGTTGTTTTCTACTGTATTGAAAATAATTTTAATAAAACGGAAACTTAAGTGAGTATGATCTAGTAGTGATCAAGAGAATTGCAGTTCTTTTATAAGAGACCAAGATGACAAAGATATCTTAAGTTTTGAGTTCTAGTTCTGTTAATATTCTGTATGAGTTTTTTGCCGATTCCCGTCGTGTCCTTTCTATTGAGGACAGAAACCACCCTTTCCAGACGGCAACTATGACGTCGTTGAAACTCCGTGAATTTACGGGAAACTGTTGGATATGCTCTTAACTGTTTTCATCATGTATAGAATAATACAACAAAAGAACAAATTACAGTTAAATTTTTTTTAATATTAAAGTCAAGCTTCAATACAATAATTTTGTCACTCATCAAAACGGTTTCTTGAGGAAAAATCAGTTTCAAATTGATTTTTTTCTCTTAGATTTAAGAAACAGAATTGTAATATACGCGTCTTTCATCATTGCTAAATATTCCATATGTCTCGTGGGAAAAGGATACAATATACGGCAACGTAACCTTTTAGATAGATAAGGATGAAAAAAATGTCACATTAGGTGCAATTCGGGAACCCTCGCGTCACATTGGTGCTGATAACGTCTATACAAAGCAAATTTTTTAAATCGATAAATTGAAATATGAAACAAATATCTATGTCATTCAATACTTAAACAAGAAAGTACGATGCCCAATTTAAAAACAAATATCTGGAAAAATTACTAAGTACACACCAAATCACTAAATCGAATTTTTAGGATGTGTAGTTAATCTTAATCGCAGTTTATGTACTTCTGATAACTGATTCTTTGATCGTTTGCGGATGGTACAAAACATTTTTTTATGATTCAGTGTAACTTAAAAATTTAATCTATGACTTGATTATATAGTGTATACATCTACTAAAACAGAACGGTATGTTATCTATTATTTTTAGATAGATAAACATGGAAAAACTGTCACATTAGGTGCATTTCGGGAACCCTTACGTTACATTGGTGCTTATAACAGCATTTGAGACAACATACTTATGTTATTTGACTGAAAACCACAAAAAAAGAAATCTCTAACTTTTAGCCAAATATTCACACAAATTTGTTTTACATTAATGTGTTCAACGCAAACTTAAAACTTGACAAAACAAATGTCAACCTGTGTCATAATATTTTTTTGTGGACACATGTTTTCTTCTTATTCAAAAGATTTGATTGCAATTACTGATGGTTTGTTATTATGCAAGTGGTCTCTTCCTATTTGTTGTTTCATTTGAAAAAGGAATATATATCATCAAATCAAATATCGATATCAACACATGTAAATGGATAGAGATTTTTTTTATAAAAAAGTAGGAAGGTAATAAAGAGTCATCAGCAACTTATAGTAGAATAAAGACAGAAAAAAACCCAAGACGGAACAAAAAAAGATGCAAGATAAGAAAAGAAAAACAGAACTAAGAAAACTGGTCGACACCACAAATCTTCTCAATTTCGGTTTGATCCTTGCATTTTTTACAAAATTGTTTTCCCTTAAATTAAATCGTAAATATAAATACTTGTAGATCTACTGTAACATCTTGTCTTGACACACTTTTAGCATTTTACAGGATCATGCTTTTCTCGAACTGCTTATGACGTCCTTAACTTAATCCCTCAGATGTGTACTAATTCATATTTAAGTTCGAAAATATTTGTTATCTTATAAGATGAAATAAAAAATGCACCAGATTTTAACATCTTCGTCCTTATCATTTCGTTGTTAACCGTTACATATCTCCTTATTCCTATAGATATGCAATGTTCAGTGCGATGGGATTTTTTTACAATATTTCAAAAAGTCAAAAGGAAGCTTAAATCGATAAATATTTTACATACAGGATAAAGCTGTCGCTCGTTCTCTTCTATCCAGCAGTGTAATTACTGATAAAATAAGTCTGTTCGGTTGTGTGGCATGTGTAATTACACAGTCGGTGTTTTGGTCGTATAATCCGATGCTTCGTGTAAGGAGACTGTCCCTATAAAACACATACTGAAACTGTCAAACTAATTATTTTCACATCATCAACATAGCTCAATGGGAAGCTGAATAATTTTAAGCTGTTTTTTTTTATGTCGAAAGCTCTAATAAGGCTATCTAAAATAACACAAAGAGATTAACTAACGCGGTTATGAGGACCCATAGGAAATTATGTGTAATTATCTCTGGATAATAACAATTCATCAATGGTTTATGGGGGTAAATAAAAGAACAAAGATAGCATTTACGTTTAAGGGCACTTAGATTTTTGCATTCGATGCATTAGAAATCGTATCAATTCTTAAGTAAGGTTAGGAGTATTCGTTGAAGTGGTGTCAAGATATACATTTTACAGTAAAACCTTAAAGGTTTGTAACTTGGGAAAAGCTCGGGATCAAACTTATTATTATAAGTGCTTGTAAGACTTCATATTCAAATACCATTATTAATAATTATAGTAACGGGTAAATGTATTTTTCGAAACTCTATTAGCTTGATTAACACCCTTCAGTCAAATGTTACATGTATAGATAATAATGAATTGGAAAAACTTTGAATTACCAAGCAAAATAGTGCAGTATAAACAGCTTAAAAACTTATTAAACCGTTGTTTTATTATCTCAAACTGTTCTAGCGTGATTGCCAACTTTCTGTCAGATGCTAACGTTTATAAGCAGCACATTGATTAGCTTTCATTAGGCAGGTTAATTGATATATAACACAATTTGTCTAAAACAATTCTGATGATTGCTACATGACCTTGTACTATAGCATTATTCATTTTGTAGCAACTGGTTTTTTTTATATTATCTAATATATATTATATCACAAATTAAAACATCAACTACGCGAAAATCCAATAATACGCCTACAAATATAATATGCTACTTCTTTACGACGACAGCCCTATACTAATCAAAGAAAGCATCAATATGTTACCAGTCTGAATTATAATAATTTTCAAAATTTGATTTCTGTCAATCATAAACTCATATGGAAATAATAAGATATATACATATTCACACGGGAACATGCCATTTATTGAATGTAATTGAGTATCCTTTATTCATCATGCAGGTGAACAAGATTCAATCATTATAATTATGCATTGTATGTCATTCAACAAATGGCAAAGCAAAGGTAAAAAACATTAGCCGAATTGGCAACAGCTGTCTTATTCCTGTCCTTGATAGGCATTTTCTAATTCAGAAAATGGTAGATTAATTTTGTTTTAAAGCTTGCGAAACCTCTTACTTGTATGAAGTTTGCCAACTGTGTGTGAACAAAACAAACATACATAAAATGTCAAAAATAAGGTTGTAGCAGTAAACATTGTGTTATAATTTTAAACACTACTGATTTACTAATTTTCACATCATCACCATGATCCACGTGGATCTGAACACACTTCGCTTTTTAATATTTGAATTCCGTATGGGGAATCTCCATTTCAAACAAGCTGATTAACCAACGCTGTCATGCGAACATTAAAGACCCAAAGGAATGTATGTGTAATTATATCTGGATAAAACAATTCAATTTACAAATGTTTTATGAGGCAACGCACAGAATACAGAGAGCATTAGTGATTAGGGACATCTAGGTCTTCGCACTCGAAGCATTATAAAACTTATCTATTCGAAAGTAATGTTGGATTTATTCGTGTAAGTGGTGTCATATTAAACAGTTATACCTTACAGGACTATCACTTGGGAAAAGGTCGGGATCAAATATAAAACTAACCAACTATAATACTCAAAGCAATTAATTAGACGGGTCTATATATTTACAATGCAATAGCAGTTTTATGTATAACTGGAAGGGTTTTTATTCAAAGTTGCACTTCGAATAACGGATAAAAACGTTTTAAATTACTATGAAAAAAATATACTAGTATTAACATATCAGTGTTGGTTTCGCATTTTATTTAACAAATATCCAATTAATACTCAGACTAAAATTTATCCAATAGGTGGTTCACAGCGGATAGAACTAGTGTGAATTTCGAATACCACACAAACAAATGCTAAATCACAAAAATGCTGAAAATTCAAAATGGAAAGACCATAATCAAAAAGCACATTCAAAAGCACAAACGGACCAAACAAATAGTACTTACAAGTGTGATATGGTTAATTTAAAGGCTATAACTATATAGTTCATCTGATTTCAAAAACAAATATAAAGTGTCGCAGGTATTCATATTTTTGTGCACTAATTTGAAAGAGATACTTTTTTTTAAATTGTTAAAAAAACATATTTAATGAAAATCAATTGGTGCATATGAACATACCAAAATACTTAATACTAGTGAAAACGATCTTAATACTGTTTCTAAATTATCTTTATGATCTTCTTTAAATATAATATGGTAATGCTCCTTCTTAGTCATTAACCATTCACATGTAAATAAAATCCCAGTTGGAGTGGAGAGCCTGTGAGTATTTTACAAACCAGGGTTACATCTTGTGTGCAGTCACGGCAAAGGAATTCGATTAGAATGGGGTAAAAACCAGAGATTTCTCGACATTAGATTAAGAATTTAAAGTTTTTTTATAATTTTATTGGAGTGTAAGTGCATAAACAATCATTCAGACACATATTTACAATTAAGTATTATATCCAGATCATCAACAACAAACAATGCATCTTCTTCTATTCTGTCAGTGCTATCTACCTTATAACTACAATCAAAGAACTTAAGGTGTGTACAAATAATGGTATTAATTATTTTTGGAGTGTTGAAATAATTATGTGTTCTAAGATAAAATACATGCTTTCCTATAGTTGTTAATATCTGTGTCATTTTGGTCTTTTGTGGATAGTTGTCTCATTGGCAATCATACCACATCTTCTTTTTTATATTTTCATGGTACTTTTAGATCCAATGACAGTGATGATTTTCCTTCTTTATACACTATTTTTCAACACAATTTTATTAGGAAAATATTGCCATATTTGACAAATTGTGTTTTTTTTTGAAAAATACGATTGTAAATGCATCTGTTGTAGCTCCTTTTAAGCCGTTTTTGTAACGATAAAGGAAAGTATGCTAGATACACTAACTGGAAATGTGAAGTTAGATTGAAGCTTTATATTATAAACTCATGTCGGTACCTTTTATATCTTACTATGTAGTATGGTATTTTTCTCTTTGTTGAAGGCCATCCAGTGACTTATATATTTTTGTATTATATGTCATTTGGTCTCTTGTTATTTTTTTCTCATTTGTAATCATACAGCATCTACTTTTTAATTTTTTTTTAAACAGATCCATCCGTTGATTGATTATCTCAAACCGTTCTAGCTTGATTGACATCCCTCTGTCAGATGCTTAGCTGTATTTTTAGTAGTATGATTAGCTGTTATTAGACAGTTTAATTGATATATCATAACATTTTGCCAAAATGCTACTCCAATACTTCCTGCATGACCTTGTGCTGAACCACTATTCACCGTATATTATAACAACTGTTCGTTTTTTCTTCACTTGTATATCCGATATGTATTGTTTCATCAAATAATAAATCTTATGATAACCAGATTATAACCATGGAAATATATGATGATACTACTATGGTTATGATGACAGTCCTTAACTATATCAAGGAAAGCGTCAATATATCATAAAATTAGCAGTCTGCAGGCTAATTGGGACTTTCCATAAAGAGCGCTCAGGCGTTGGATTTCTGTCAATCAAAAATTTTCAAAGGACGATAGATAAATATATACAAAGTTAAATTACCGAAGGACTCCCCATTTAATTATATATTGAAAGGTGTTATTTCGTTTTAACTACAGAAGCATGGATCTAAACATGCATATGGTATCGTTCGGTTTATGTTCACTAGTGGTAATATGTCGTTTGATTTAGTTAAGCCATTTCAATTGATATTGTATGGTGTGTATTTCTATGTTGTGATGTTACACTATTGTTTCAGATAAGGATGAAGGTTGGTACCTATTGAAACGTTCAATCCAGCTGCATTTGTTTGCACCTTAATCAGGAATGATATCATTTTGATGCACGATAGATTTATTATAGAGACTTTGTGTCTATTGTCTTTATGTGAGGTGTCTTGTGCCTAGTACCGATCTTTTAAGTTAAGAGAATTGCTACTAAATTAAATGTTTAAAGTGTATTCTTTTGTTCTTAAAATATGACTTTGTACTTTAAAAGATCCCGTCAGTATGATATTGCTCTATTATAAGGTATTATGGTATATTTCTATTATGAATTACAATATACGTTGAACCACGAACGTCAAAATCATTCAATCGCGTAGTGGAATCAACTATTTTTGGATTCTTATAAATTCTATATATAACTTTTGGACTAGTTTAAATCTCTATTTCTGAAATTTATTCTTACATACTTTTGATTTTTTAACCCTGTATGCTAACATTGGTTATGTAAATTTTAAAATTGTTTGTATGCACATTGAACGACAAATGTATGTGACGTATAAAACATTTTCTGACGTCAGACACTCAAATCAATCAATGTGTTCGTAGATAGTAGATTTTTTTGTGTTCTGTTGGATTGTTCCTTTTTGGAATTGTTGTACGATGATGACTGATATTCGCGTATTTTGACTATTTTATTTATTGTGGATTATAATTGCTTACATCCACTTCATATATGAACTCTGGTTGATAGTTGTCTCATTGATATTCATGCCACATCTCTTCATCTATACTATTAAACGAGAAGACCTCATTTTGGGTGTCGCTTCTCTTCTTTCCACAATAAATTAATCAACACGCCTCTGTGTCCTATAGGTACAGCGCAAAGTGCCATTTGTCATCCATTCATATGATTATTCAGATTGAGTTATTTTTGGAGAAAACGAGAAAAAAGGCATCCGTATATTGTCCCGTCATTGCACGAAATTTCAAGTCAGATTAGACTTCCGGTTTGCGTTTTTCTGTATACTTTGAACATACATATACAAAGAATAAAATGTAATTTCAGAATTCTATCTGCTATCATTTTCAAGTTTACTATACACGGCAGTCACTACGGGGCGCCGAATGGAACTCTTGTGGTTTTGTACTCAAAATTCAATTTTGTACGGACAAAAGTGACTTTTGTTCAACAAAAATGAGTTCAGTTTAACAAAATTTGTATCATACTACTAATTTAAAATTTTGTCATACAAAATTATCTATCAGCGGACAAAAGTCACTTTTGTCATGACAAAATTCATTTTTGTTACACAGACTTGACTTTTGTTACCTAATTTGAAAATTGGGCGACAAAAGTGAATTTTGTATTCAAATTAGTTTAGTTTTGTTTCTGTGAACTAATTTGCATACAAAATCGACTTTTGTTACACAAAATTGACTTTTGTTACACAAAATTGACTTTTGTTACACAAAATTGACTTTTGTTACACAAAATTGACTTTTGTTACACAAAATTGACTTTTGTTACACAAAATTGACTTTTGTTACACAAAATTGACTTTTGTTACACAAAATTGACTTTGTTACACAAAATTGACTTTTGTCTCAACAAAATTGACAAAATTGACTTTTGTCTCAACAAAATTGACAAAATTCAATTTTGTCTCGACAAAATTGACAAAATTGAATTTTGTCTCAACAAAATTGATTTTTGTCTCACGAAAGTCAATTTTGTCTCATGAAAGTCAATTTTGTCTCATAAAAGTCAATTTTGTTGTTACAAAATTGAATTTTGTCATCACAAAAATGAATTTTGTCGTCACAAAATTGAATTTTGTCTCAACAAAATTGACAAAATTGACTTTTGTCTCAAAAAATTGACAAAATTGATTTTTGTCTCAACAAAATTGACAAAATTGACTTTTGTCTCAACAAAATGGACAAAATTGACTTTTGTCTCAACAAAATTAACAAAATTGACAAAATTGACTTTTGTCTCAACAAAATTGACAGAATTGAATTTTGTCTCACAAAATTGAATCTGACCTCACACAATTGACTTTTGTGATTTAATTTCCATATCAGGTACTAACAAAAGTGAATTTTGTATGCAAATATGTTTATATTTGCATTCCTTTTAGACAAAATTGACTTTTGTCATGACAAATATGAATTTTGTCTACAAAAATGAATTTTGTCTACACAAATGAATTTTGTCATCACAAAATTGAAGTTCTCACAAAACAAGTCTGTAGCACATAGTTTTGTAGACAAAAATGATTTTGTTATGACAAAATTGAATTTTGTACAAAACCACAAGAGTCCCATTCGGCGCCCCGTAGTCACAGGGTTTATTGAATAAAGAGGGTCTGTATACTATTTCAATGACCACTATGGATCGATTAGTAAACTTCGAAAATAGTACACTACATTTATATAGTATTGAATGTTCATAATATACAGATAAGCGCTAAAAATATTCATGTGAACTTTTGATACCTTTTCTGAAATTATCCAGTCATTAAATCTCTTACAAAATTCATTGATTACAAAAAAAAGAAGATGTGGTATGATAACCATGTTGAGACGACTCTCAACAAGAGACCAATATCATCATATGACACAGATATTAACTATAGGTTACCGTATGACCTTCAACAACGAGCAAAACCACAACCGCATATTCACCTTTAAAAGGCCCCGAACTGACAATGTAAAACAATTCAAACCAGAAAATAGCGGCCTTTTTTATGTACAAAAAAATGAACGAAAAAAAAAATATGTAACACATAAACAAACAACAACCACTGAATTACAGGCTCCTTACTTGAATGTTCATATTGAAATTGATAGAAAACCAAAAGATGGGAAAATTGGAAATAAAGGAGGAGGGATAAAAAAAAAAGTATTTTCCTGTCCACAATGACTTATGATACTTTTGCTGAAATTCTCCAGTCATTCAATATTTTACAAAACTCTTCCAATAACACTTTACATACTTTAAACTACGTTCTGAATGCCCGCGATTTAGCGGGTGTGTTCTAGTTAAATTAAAAGATTAACGGACAAGGTGACAACACATAAAATTAAAATAGAAATGCTAATTGCCAGTTTAAAAAAATGTTCTCCAGACCTAAACAAAAAAGAAATTCGTCAACTTCAGAACCATTTCGATTTTATTTATCTTTATTACAAGATTGATCGTTTATATAAATATACAGCGTTAATTTCCATTGTTTAACGGGAGCGTACATTTTAAAAGAATAAAATGTATAAAAACTATGGTTCCTAGTTTGTGCATTGTGATGAAAAGTTCGTATGTATCATTACTTTCATTTGTTTCTTACTCTTTCTTGTATTGTTCTTGTTCTATTGCAAATAATCAATTTCCTGACTGCATCAAGTGTGTCTATCAGTTTACCATAGTGATATCACATGGGAAGGTTAGAAACTAACCAAGTTAGCAAAATTTGATGCAGGAATGCAGATATTTAATATGAATTTTCATTTAAAAGAACCAATTCATAAAAATATTACTTATAAATATTAATATTTTTGCAAAAATTGATTATTTTTGTTTGTTTTTAATTATTTTTTTTAAATTGCTATTTTAAGGGGAGGTAACTCTAAAATAGTGCATTTTCTAAAGGATTTTACATGAATTTTCCTATTTTGTATTTTAACCTGAAAAAAATAACGGTGACCCTATCTTTTCATTTAAGATTCTCAAAGCATTGTCTGAAAGCTATCTTTTCCTTAAGTATTTAACAATTCTATCATTTTGTTTAGTTGTAAACCACAAACTGGTGTTTTTTACTGTATAATCCTTACAAAATGTGTCATTTTGTCGCGTCCTGTAGCTATCATTTTTATGTTTTATTTCAACATATATTAATAGATACTACGTTTTGACAAAGTACGAACAAATTCTATCATTTTTATTTTAGACTCCCATACCACCTTAAGTGTTTTAATGTGTTATCTTACCGTTTTTGTTAAAAACCCATTGGTGACCTTTGACTGCTTTTTGCTTTTTTGTCATGTTAATGTCTCTTTAACACATTTCACATTTCCATTCTCAATTTTTGATATGAAGAATGTGTTGATCAAATGAAAACTAAATCTTGTAATTGCCGTGAAAATAAGAAAGAATATTTACTGCTCTAGTAGCACCATGTACTGCAAGTTGTGTTAGATTGATAATTCAAAATGGTTCAATCATTTTACTTTGGATTTCATTTGATGGACATGTTGATATGGATAGTCTGTTTAAGCATCTTAAAAACCACATGAAGGTATACGCATATCAATAAACTGAACTCAGTGCGAAGAACCTTTAAAGTACACTTAGACAAAGAGCTCAATCTAGTGAAACACTTTTTTATGCTGGTCACTGTCTGTTATCAAACTGCACCGCAATCCTAAAAAAAAATATGCAAGTTAATTCTAATATATATATATATAGACGTAGAATCCAAAGGAAGTAAATAAACCGTTTACTGTAATAAATGTACAATATGTCTATGGGCCACAGATGCCCCTGCTTGTGAAAAGAAAACACAAGTAAACTCCACATATAGAAACAGGATTCACGTAATTTTGACTGTTAAGTGACGATAAGCATTGTGTATAAGTTTCAAAACATTTGGTTGAGGCAAACTAAAGTTAAAGAACAGAAACAACAGATTAAGCATCTTTCCTATCTTTAGTCTTCGTGTTGATATTTGTATCATTAGTACTAGTACTAACTTCTTATATCTAATAACTCTTAAACAGTAACACCACCCAATATTGAACTTGATTGAGCTGTGTTATGGGGTAATAAGCATAACGTATAAGGTTTATAAAATTTGATTGAATCAAACTTATTTAAAAGAACGAAAACGCAAATTCAGCATTTTCTATGTTTTTAAAGGAACATGATAACTCTTGAACGGTATAAGTGACGCCACCAAATTTTAAGTTCATTTTTTTGTATGTGGAAATAACCATTGTCCCAGGTTAGGGAGATGGTGAAGACCCCGCTAACATGTTCAACCCCGCCCTAGTTAGTATGCATGTGCCTGTCGCAAGTCAGTTGCCTATACATTTGTCCATTTCTTTCCTCGTTTGAATTTCGTTTTATTGTGTTTTTTCTATGTTGTGATGTTATAATATAGTTTCATCCGGCAGCAAATGTTTGCACCTGTCCTGAGTCAGGAATCTAATGTACAGTTTGTTTGTGTAATTTATACGTTTTTCTCGTTTCTCGTTTTTTATTTAGATTAGACCGTTGGTTTTCTCGATTGAATTGATTTACACTAGTAGTTTTGGGGCCCTTTATAGCTTGTGGTTCGGTGAAAGCCAAGGCTCCGTATGAAGACCGTACATTGACCTATAATGGTTTACCTTTATAAATTGTTATTTGGATAGAGATTTGTCTCATTGGCACTCATACAACATCTTCTATACCTATTTGCTCATTGTTGAAGGCCGTATGGTAACATCATGATATATGTTAATTTCTGTGTTACCTGGTCTCTTGTGGAGAGTTCTTCTTTGGCGCTCATGCCACATGAGGTGAAGGGTGGGGATACTGCTAGCATGTTTAATCTGCCGCATTCTGTTTGTATGAACCTGTTCCAAGTCAGGAGACTCTAATTTATGAATTGTCGTTTGTTTGTGTGTTACATATTTGTTTATGTTCATTTTTTGTACATAATTTGTCATTTTCTTTTCTCGGTGCTTTTTATAACTGACTATGCGGTACGGACTTTGCTCATTGTCGAAGGCCGTAGGGTGACTTATAGCTGTTAATTTCTGTGTCATTTAGTCTTTTGTGGAGTATTCTTATTGGCACTCATGACACATCTTCTTTTTATTTTGTGTATAAGTTTTGTAGTATTTGGTTGAGGCAACTAAAGTTAAAACAACGGAACCTTTTTTTTTTTACGTTCGGGACGAACGGACTAGACTAACTCCGCAGTTTATGCCCCTTTTCTATGGTACCAACACAGAAGTTCTGACTAGTGTGCTGGTGCTAGGCATTCCACCAGCACTGTTATTAACACACGCACACAAAATTTTATTTATAAAAATATTCAATCTTCATTTTGATTTGATTCTTTTTGACCTATAATGATTATATGCATGCCTAAATCTCACAAGTAGTATCAAATTTGACAAATTTATTGTACATAATACATTTTTGTTATATTCTATAACTTATTTTTCAATTAAACTTAAATTGATCATCACTTTCTTTTTATATGTCTTTTAAGATTCCATTTTGAACAAAACGATTTGTTACATATATACTTCAAACGTATTTCTATCAAATCTGACATTATTACAAAGCAGCTATTAAATAAAATGCATTCGAACTTTAAATGTGCATTTAAATATATATGCAAGTCGTCAACTGGTGAAGTGGCTAGATGCATATATCGTTGGCCAATTGAACGACAGGTCTCCAAAGTTTGTTGTTTTAAAACGTCTAGAAATATTATCGGAAATAAATAAAAACAGAACGACTGAATTAATTAAATAATGTTCGATATAATGTACCATTTCGATTTATTTTTAAAATCTAAACGATGCTTTATTTTTATCTAGTTTCCTAATCATTAGAATGAGACAATAATACCTTACAGCTTCTTTTGCCGTCGATCCTGAAATGATTAATGTTATAAAACAATTTTAGCGTCTTTGACCTACTTTACCTTTTTATTCGGATACTTGTGGGTATCTTCTTCAAGTTCAACGGGAACATTAGAATAATCTAGAAAAGAACCCAGATGGTACCAGGAATTCGGGTTGCTATAACCAAACAACCCGGATGTTGAACCAGTTACCATGGTTTCGAACCAAAGAACCAAGGTTCAGAACCAAACAACCCAGATGGAACCAGGGTTTAGAACCAGAGTGCCCGGATAGAACCTTATTGCATTCGGCATTCTCATGACTTTTTATACCTTCAACGTATTTTCCAAATCATTTATTTATTTAGTATATTTATATATAATATATAGAGCATAATCTTAGCTCATAAAATGTATATTTATGGCATTACATATACATTGACCATTATATGTTTTATGAAACAAAATTCAAATCAATTCTTGTTAATTTCTTTTATGATAGGATAAGGTATATTTACCTATTAATTCAAATGGAACAAGGAGAGCAGTTATTACAGGCTCAGAATTTACTTTCAAAAGTAAAATATTATTTTTTGTCAATTTTTCATATCAAGTAACATAGTGAAAATCTTAAACGCGCCTCGTACACAAACACTGCAGGTACACGTATATAGGGAAACCAACTTTTTCTTCATTATTCTGATTTTTTAATGTATCGTCTGAGTTGTTGGCACACAAATGCTTACTCCATAACCTTTTGTTTTTTTATGTCATATTTTGCCGCATTTGTTGCTTTCCCCACATCCTTCCTTTTGTCTATATTATTATGATATTCTCCTGGAAAGAGCTCTTTTTGAATAAAAGGGATCAACGATCCCATTACCTTACCTTTAAGATAGATCAGTAAACATGGGCATAATTACTATGGGTGATTATTCAGACACATTTTACAGTTCAAACAAGGCAATGCCGAGCGTGGCATCTTCTCGTATGTAACATATTTGGGACACATATGGACACTTTATTTGTATATGACACATGCAGATAATGGTAAATTGAATATGCATATTTGATACATAAACTATTTTTCCTCTCCCCCCCCCCCCTCTTCTCCCTGATGTTGGTGGCATTATATGCAGAGACTCAGAGTTAAGTTTTACACTTCAAGCCCACGGCCTTCTGTCTTATGATTAAACCAGAAATGAAATGTACAATATAATATATATTCAATATTGATCAAACAATTTAAAACGCGTGATGCCTTCGGTATATAATCTAAATGCATCGTAAGCTGTACACGACGTCTTTTAGACATCGTATGGCCATCGCGCCATCATCGTTATCCATCGTGTAGCCCTAGCTTGTAATCTATCATGTAGCCTTCGTGATCCATCGTGTAGTCTTCGGCTGAGATATGAAGCTTAAATACCCGTCTTCGGATAACCTTCGTATGTCCATCTTTTGCTATCGTATATAATTTCGGCACCATCGTATAGACTTTGTTATTCATCGTACTTCCTTCGGTAACTTTTTGGTATTTTAATGAGATCGTGACCAACTTCGTACGAACTTACATTTTTCGCATTCGGGTGTCCATCGTATATAAAAATCGGGACAGGGTGACGCGGGCATAAATAATTGCCATTACATACATTGTACATCTGGGAATGTGATACTAAACAAATACTGTCTTTTGTTTCGGTAAATATGTGGTTTAATTGAATTTAAAAAAAAAACTGATATTCACTTCGGACGTTAGCCTCAGTGAAAGATTGACCCTTTCCGGATCCTTGAATTCTTTTTTCGAATTTCGGGATGTAGGGATTTAAATTTATTTAAATTCGGGACCTCGGGATTTTGTTTTTTTAAGCCCGGGATTTCGGCATCTGGACCCTCTCACTCCGCCTCTTGAATATCAGTTTTTCAAAAGTCAATAAAACTACGTAATTACCTCATCAAAAGACAGCAATTGTATAATGTTGTTTATTCTTGTATAGAACAAATAATAAATAATATTATGCAACCAATTACAAGGCAGTGACAATTAATAATATGATATATTTTACATACATCCATGTAGGTATTATAGGACAAATTAAATAGGCGTTGTCGTTTTTGTTTTGTGCAGTACAAGATTCTATTTAGACAATGCACATACATACACACCCTTTTACCCTTTATTTAATTTTTACAATGCTATTAGTTGGCATCAATTATGTTATTACACGAATCGAAAATAAGCAGGGCACATATCACGTAGCTGTGTGTGTACTTTGATTTTTAGCCAGAGATGTAACTTCTATATACTTAGTTTGTTATATATAACAGCCAGAGTGACATAGCATCAACTTTTTGCTTAACTTAATGTTATTATTTTGTTATTGACGATCAATACTTAAATCGAGTGTGAGAACTATAATACACTACAATAGCGCATACAAACGGTCGATAATACTATTGATGTTATAAGTACGTCTCCTCGCAATTAACTACAATTACTGATTCAAGAGGATGGATATAAGTGTTATTATTGTTTTCTTTGTGTACTTAGTAAATGTAGAACCCAAACTATCAAGGTAAGTTACAATTAATATAATTATCCAATTATATTGTATTCGATACACGTATAAATAATATACAGTAAATGTAACAGATGCTATGAATATTTACATATATATCTGGAATGTTTCATCCATAATATAATTTACATTTCCTGTTCTTTGCGCTGAAGAAGCTATGTGTGTTATGTATGACAAAGTTTGACGTCGAATACTGAAAGCGAATTTCACATCTAATAACCAGAATACATATCTCACTTACAAATAAAGACATATAAGACTATAGCCTTGAAACTCATCATTATATCTATGATAGTAGCTGCTCAAAACATCATAATACCTTTAGCTCGTTTTCTTTATCCAGAAACAACTTGAGTCCTAGTATGTCGATGTAATACCTGTTATGGAGAAACCCAAAAATCTTATATGTTAAAACGAGACAGCAAATTTATGTGCAGTTAACGTATTCTTTGACCATTATTTACACGACCTTCCTTTCTAAAATTGACTATAAAAATTTATCTTCACCAAATTCATCAAGTCTATACGCTTTGAAAATTTTATTTTTTCTAATTTTTTGCTTGAAATATTTACGAGGAGATGTAAAATTAATTGTATGTAAATAAGTTTTTAAGTTCGTGTTATGTGAATGAAATACAACAACAATGTGTCCATAGTATGCCACATACCACAATGTATTCATTTATAAGTTTTTTAAAACATTGTGTCGCATTAATAAAAAAAAATTAACATGAAAAACTACAAACTAGAGCAGGGCAGATGGACAAACGAACAAACGAACGAACGGACGCACAGACCAGAAAAACATAATGCCCACAAATGGGACAGAAAAACTGTTGAGGTTGGTCTCTTAAATATAAAAGTAGACCATTTCTTATGATACCTTTAACGCAGTTTATAACAAGAATGTGTTCCCAGTACACGGATGCCCCACTCCCACTATCATTATCAATGTTAAGTGAACCGTGAAATTGGTGCCAGGACTTTAATTTGGCGTTTAAATTGATCATATCATAAGGTCACATATATACTAAGTTTCAGGTTGATTGGACTTCAACTTCATCAAAAACTACCGCGACCAAAAACTTAAACCTGAAGATGGACAGACAAACGGGCGAACGGACGGACGAACGGACGCACAGACCAGAAAGCATAATGCCCCTCTACTATCGTAGGTGGAGCATAAAAATAAGAAGCTGTTTTACACTACAACAGATTGTAACACTTCCACTCTATAGTCGATTTGACAATCCTACACTAGAACAGATTATACACGTACTATCCTAGAACGTTTTACTATGATAGTTTTATCTGAAAACAGATAATCTGGACAGTACTACCGTTGTGGACAGTTTTATCCTATATCCAATTCTGACAGATCTACTCCAAAAACAGATTTTGACAGTTAAAGCTAAAGACAGTTCTACTATGCAAAAAATTCTGACATGTCCATCCTAGGTAAAATCTTGGAAAAAAACTTATATCTTTTGTAGTACAAACTAAACTTATCACCTGTGCTCGCATCACAATATTTGGAAGGCCAAATCAGTAACGAGCATTGGAATCAAATAAAATGTAGGTATTGAACGTGTTCAAATAACCGACCGTGCAAGGGCTGTATAGCCAGTCAAGGTCGTTAAAAACTTCCATTTGTTGTTGTTCAAATAGTTATCCGATATATTAATTTGATTGTTCATAAATAATTCATATTTTATGTGCACTAAAGTAACACTAAATCCATTTGAGAAAAGAAAGACATCGCATGACTTTTGTCATTTGAAATGTAAATTATGCATGCATTTATTTCCATCGATCTTCAATCTTTTTCTCAATATAGAAGAGTAATAATGAATATTTTATTTATGCATGAGTCGTCATTTACCTAGATGCATGTCGTCATTGAGCTCAAAAACGAAGAAAGAACAATAGGAATATCGTCTTATATTAAATAATTAACAGGTTATAAGACAAAGAACGTAATCAAAATGTTTAAAGGTACATGTATAACCACCATTTTACATTTGTGATTTTGGGGTATCTATAGCTGACTAATCGGTACGGGCTTTGCTCATTATTGAAGACCGTATGGTGACCTATAGTTGTTAATGTCTGTGTTACTTGGTCTCTTGTTGAGATTTGTCCAATTGGTAATCATACCACATCGTCTTTTTTTATAAAAAAAAGAAAAAAAACAACTCAAAATCTCGATAAGAATGTAATTTAAAAAGTCACAAAAGTTACCATACTTCTGATTTTGGACGTCAGACTTCTGGCAGAATTATCTATAAACGATATGGCAAAAAATTATAATCCTAAAAAATAGCAATGATTCTAATGATCGTTCAACACAAAGATGCGGAAAATAAAAATGAACTTATAGCTGGTGCCGATATATTTGTTATCAACTCCCTGGGTGACGATGCATGCATTAGAAAAAAAGACGAGCAATGCATATATTTACCCAAATGGGAGCGATGTATTTATTTATCTCAATCAGTCACAAAAATAGTAAGGCTGATCTCACAGTTTTCCCTTCATAACGTTTCACCCTTCGGGAAATTAACTTTCTTTGGTATCAGAATCAATTATAAAATATTACTATTTTGATTTAACATTATATAGACAGTACTCGTAAACAATTGGTTGCATTTTATATATGACACTTTTTTTTTTTTTAAAAGAATGAAATTTGCCCTTTCTGTCATTTTTTTTTATTTATTGTTTTCACCATGATGATAACAACTCGTACAATGTTTGGAATCATACAAGTACAATGCATTCATAAGTTGAAGCATACTTATTTCATTTCTTTATATATAAAATTGGTTGACTATTTGAAAAACGTGTGAAGTATAAGGATGTCATACCAAAAAATCATAATTCAACATCACTTACCTACTAAGGTCAAGAAGAGTATAGCACCTTGATTTTTTATAGGCCCGTCAAAATTTTGACGGGACATATAATTATGTTATACAAATGTCCGGTGTCCGTCCGTTCGTCCGTCTGTCGCCTGCCTGTCTGTCCGGCGTAAACATGTTGCACCGTAACTTGAGAACGATTTATCCAAGTTTCATGAAACTTATCATAGTTGTTTCTTATGATGGTCAATTGATCTGTTTACTTTTTGGTGAAAATAAGATTAAAACTTTTTGAGTTACAGCACTTTGTAACTAAAATAGGAGTGTGTTTTTTTCACATGTCGCACCGAATATCAAAAACATTTTTTCGTTAAATTAATTAAATTAACCCTAAGATCTGTATACTTTTTGGTGATGATTCAAAATTTCATTTTTGAGTTATTGATTTTTTTTGTAAAAAACGGGGAGGGGTTTTTACATGTCGCGCCGTATCTCAAATTCGATTTATGATTATTGCTTTAAACTTTACACACTTCTTTTTTATATTAATCTAAAGATCTGTATACTTTTTGGTGATGATTCAAAATGTTATTAATCAGTTTTATGAAGTATATAAAACAGAATAATAAAGAAATACATGTTATAGAGATTAAGCAATTATTGTCCATTGTCCAGATAATCGGTTAAAACGGTCTGTGACACGTAGATACGAAGTCCATTATCGGATTAGTAGACACATACATTTTTAACCAAAAGATAATTGCGTGGGATTTTTTGAGTTCATAATGACAATTAAAAGATATAATAATTAGAGTCAGAAGTATCATAGTCCAAATAATTAAAATGCTATTTATCCGGTCAGCTTAATTTGTTCATTTCAATATAAATAAAAGATGTTTGAATGCAGCCTTCTATCAATGGAACAGCAACCAAACGACCCAAAAGTAAAATAAAGCTAGAGATCAGCATTTGCAATAAATATATTTATCGCTATTTTGTGCATTTTTCTTTTGATCTTTTTTGTGATAAATTTCATATCATGCTTCTAGCTTGAGATGGAAAAATTATCGCTAGAAACTAAGGAGACCACTTGGCGTTGCTAACGAAATTGACATTAAAATTGACAACGTCGTTATAGGTAAAATAGCGATAAAAAGATTATCATTGGTCATCTCAACTCGATTGCTTTTCTCACTTTCGCTGTTCCAGCTCAAGCGAGAAAATCAATCTCGTTGAGATGATCAACGATAATCTATAAGTATCTACAATGTATAATGGGCATGTCTCTACCTGTTCATGAATTATTTGCCACTGGACATTAATTTTATGTAACAAATAATTATTTAGTGGCCTTACATTTTTTTCATAAGCTAGTAAATTGTGTCCCCTGTTTTTGTATCAACAGCTGCTTCTAACATCGATGGGCCTGTATTATGAACTTTTTATAATTGAAATTGATTTATAAAGTCTAAAAGATGTAGGTCAGAGTATTTGGCTAGACGAGGCATAATACCATTTAGGTATAATAAACGCGTCAGAGCGACGCTATGTTTCAGTATCTCACATTGCCGCAATCTGAAAATTGCAGAGCGTATAAAATAATTAGTTTACATTAACAATATATAAATTATGACTTTTACCAATAAGCAAAACATTATAAAAGAAATAAATTGTGCACTGACTACCCTTGTGATAATTGCATTATTTTCTCCTTGATTTCATGATACAAAATATTATATTGAAAACCCTAAATTACTACAACTCTGACTGCAAAATGCATAATTGAAAAGATAATGATATAAATAGTTGCACAATCTTATTCTGGCACAATAATCGATTTAACTATATAGCTATGGAGTAAAAATATACAGAGAAAAAAAGTACATCAAATAATTAATTAAAGAGAAACAATAGTAGAAAATTACATGTTCATGTCTAGTTCATGATTTGAAAGAAAAATCTATTTCTTCATATATTGAATACCATCACGAATTGGTTAACCGTTATTGAATATCTTTGTCTAATGACCACGAATATGTTCCAACTGTCTTTCCCAAGAACCCGTCCTCTTTTCATGAGTGTGACTTCACCCAATGAGACGTAACGCCAATCGCGAATTGTTGTCTAACACGAGCTACAAAACAGATGCATAAGCATTTTCTTTCCCTTCCGGAGTACCTCAGAATTACACCAGTTTTAATGAGGTTCCTATTGCTTAGTCATTAAGGTTTCTAGGTAGTGTTTTGCGGACTTCATTTTGGATTAGTTTTGTGAGATGACTTTTTAGATTTTAATGAACGTAATGATGCATCTATAATGTATTACGGGTAAATTATAAAGTCAGGGCTTTTCGTTACCACAAATTACTTAAAGCTTTCACTTAATTTTTCCATAGATATAAAACTTTGGTTTTGAAATTTGGTTGTATAGGTAGAAAAATTATTTCAAATCCCATCATAGTTTGTGTGGAGATTTTGTTCACCGTGCCTGGAAATTTAGAAACGATATTGGTAAAGTAATCGATCCTTTAAAAAAACTTTTTCTAAAAGGTTACCAAATCAACACTGTCATTAGATCTTTAAATATTGTTTTTATTAGTATTAACAATGGTTTTGTGTTTAGTAAATTAAAAGCAAACTAAACATTATTTTTATGTACATAATTATGCACTCATGGATCTAATACAATCTGCCGACTCCTGTATCTGGGCATTGCACAAGGTCGTGTTTTTCTTTGACTGTATATGACGTCTTTGCACTTAATCTATTTAATGTTGGGTGTGTACTTATCAATAATAAAGTCTTGGATGCACCATCTAATAGTCTTTGCTATTGGCTTTGAAATAGCTGTCCGTATTTATAATTTTATCAATCTGCTGGATAAGGATGTACACCTCTGAGGAGCCAAATTTTTTTAGAATTAAACTTTTTTTCTTAACCCGATTTATTGGTTAATATGACTGGATTGGTGAAGAAAAAATCATATTGTGGTGCACTTCTTTTTTTGCTACAACCCTTTAAAAATACCCAATTTGTGAAAAAATCACAGTTCCACATTTAAACTTTAAATTGTTTCATACTTTCAATAAAGATGATGTGGACCAATCTGTAATAAGAAAGTGTCGTCATATGTTGATGCCTTTTTGTGTCAAATTTACTTTGAGGTCAATTTTGAAAATTCGTGATTTTTTAAAATTTTTAGAACAAAATGCATATTATGTATTTCAACTTTTTTGTTTTAAATGATTATAATAATATATCTTAGAAATTTAATTAGACAACAATGATATGGAATGTACATGATTCTTGTAAAATCATATTTACTACTTGTATCATATGTTTTTGAAATAATTCTGGAACTAGATTTGAACGAGACCGAAACGTCAGAAGAATACATCCTTAAGGATGTACACCTCTGAGGAGCCAAACATTTCTAGAATTAAACTTTTTCTCTTATTCTGATTTTTGGATTTATAAGACTCTAAAAAATAATTGGCAAGGAAAAAATCATATGGAAGTGCACTTTGTTTTGTTGCTACGACCCTTTGAAAATACCCAATTTTGATGATTCCCCCATTTTACATTAATTTTTGTGTATTTTGGCTATTATCGTAAAAAATTCATAGTTCAACAATTAAACTTTTTTTCATACTTTCAATAAAGATGAAATTGACCAATCTGAATAAATTTAACTAAAAAAAAATAGGTAGGTTTTGTTATAAGAAAGTTTTATCATATTTTGATGTTTTCTTTTGTCAAATTTGCCATGCTGTCAATTTTGTCAATTTGTGATTTTTCTCAATTTTAAGAACAAAACGCATATTATTTCAACTTTTCCATTATAAATGATTGAAAAAACATGTATCTTAGAAAATTGAAAAGACAAAAATGATATGGGATGTACAAGATTCTTTTAAAATAAATTTTTGTACCCATCACCTATTTTCTCAAAATAATGGCTAAAAAGACTGACTTGATTGGTCGTAAAATTTGAAAACGGTATTACACAAAAACCATGTATTGTAAATCCACAATTCTTGACAGAGTTATGTTTTATTATGATATTTTAAAAATTCATTGATATTTTCGACTTGTACCACATGTTTTGGAAATTAATTCCAGAACAACATTTCATCGAGACTGAAACGTCAGAAGAATACATTCATAAGGTGGTTCGGGAGTCTCCTCTAACTTGGATTTTGAACTTGCAGAGATCATTACATGTAGGTCTTGATTTTTGACGAAATGATAGATAACTCCGATAAAGTAAATTTTATAATAGAAAGTGTTGTGAATTTACCTTTTTCAATACAAAGAAAGAAAACTGACCCCATTTTTTCATATTTTTTTTATCTGAAAGGTTGTTTTAAGTTTGAATTATCTTCTCACATTTTATCGTAAACCTTAACCTCCTTTAAGTTGTCTTTTTATCACACAAAATTGGATTTTCCATGAAAAATTCATTCATTTTTGACAATGTTTCACAACCTGTACCGTGAAAAAAAGTCCTGTGACTCATACTTTTTATTATATTTTGAAAAACTCATAATTAAACATTCAATTTGCGATTTAATAAAAGAAAATCATCGATTTTAAATATGATTTTAATCCCTTTTCAATTAATCGGTGTTACACTACTGTCCCAGATTTAGGGGAGGGTGGTGGGTCGCACGAAAATGTTTAACCCGCAACGTCTTCTATGTGTGTGTCTGTCCCAAATCAGGAGTCTGTTATTCAGTGGTTGTCGTTTGTTGCTGAGTTACATAATTGTTTTTCGTTCATTTTTTTAAAACATTAATTAGGCCGTTAATGTATCTACATTTAATTGTTTTACATATGGGATTTCGGCGCCTTTAAAAGCTGACTATACATTATGGGATTTTTCATTGTTGCAGGTCGTATGGTGTCCTTTATAGCTATTACTTTCTGTGTTGTTTAGTCTCTTTCGGAAGTTGACTCATTGGCAATCATACCATACATGTTTTTATCTTCTTTTTATATTGTCAGTTTCTTTTCGACTGATAAATTTTTAAAGCCTCCTTGATGTTTTTCTTTTATTCATATGGATATACTGAATTTCTTCGACTCTGGTCAATTCCATTTGACTTTGACATTTGACTTTTTTATTTCTATTTTGACGTTATGCGAGTTAATGAATTCGTAACAAGTGCAAATTGTTCATGTAGTGCCTATTATCGAACAATTCCTCCTGGAAAAAAAGTTGACCCAGTTCCAATATCGTGACTACTGAACAGTTATGTCACACATACCAATCTATCAATGTAATTGTACAATTAGTGATGGAATAATTAATACATGTACACTAAAGACACTGAATCCGAAAAAAATAAAAACAAAATCGAACAATTACCAATTGAAGAAAACCACATGCGTGTAAGGTATCTGAAAGAGCCAACATATCAGTTTCAGTAAGGAGACATTATTTGTGCATATGGGTATTTGCGTATGTAATTTGATAATATTTGGAGGTGCGTATAAATGTCAGATATTCATCTATTATTTTTATTATGGAATGACAGATATATAGTCTTTAACTGATTTGTGGATGTTTTGTCGTTATTTTGTTTGTAATTGGGTACTTTTCTTTATGTTTTTGTTTGGTGAGATTAATTTTATTTACTGAAAAGGATTTATGTGTCTTGTGAGTATTTTGTTTAAATTTTAAAGTCCTATAGCTTAATATTTTACAAGCTATTTTCACAGATTTTATATTCGCATGTTTGCTGAATAGGAGAGAGTTGTTAAACCTCTTCGTAATTTGCGTCTGTTCCAAGTCAGAAGCCTGTTGCCTTTGTTTATCTTGATTGATTTCTAATTTAAGTTCTCTTGTATGTTTTTGGGTGATGATTTTCTCACTGCATTGAATATCCATTTGTGACCTTTGGCTGTTTTCTGCTCTTTGGTCGGGTGGGTTTCTCTTTGACACATCACCACTTGCGTTAACAATTTTACTTTAACTTTAAACTTATGGTACTGCCGACCTCTCACATGTGTTTAATAAAATCTGTTTAGATAAAGATAATAGATGGTCAAGGATAAAATAAGTTCATAAGTGACAGAATGACAGAATAACAGTGTAGACAGCACGCATGTATTAACGTATTGTTTAGCGTTCTTCTCAAATGAAAAAAAATAAAAATAGTTAAGACTCTAATTGTACAATAATAGGTTTGTAAGAAAAATGAAGAATTGAATGTTTAAAGCTATATTTTTTCCAAAATTAATTTGATCCTTCCCGAAAGGTTAGATGATTCTGACTAATTTATATTAATAAAATCTATTGAACAACAGTTTTGTATATGTTGTATACCAGATAAAGTAGTCGATGTTAAACTGTATTATATCCCATATTATTTTATTTGTTGTGAATATTTACATATTTCATATTTTACAAAATTAAGAATACTCTTTTTTATACACGACTTAGATATATTTTATATTCCAAACATCCAAAGCACCTATTATCTAGTACTCTTTAGATTAATTTCACTGAGAAACAAACTCCCCAACTGTATATAGTTATTGATGACTACTGTTATATGAACATTGCTTAGTTAAATACCGAAATCACAGCCACCTATGTAAAAGTCAAATTAGAATTGATTGATGATGTAATTGTGTGCATTATTGTTGTGATGGCTATAATAAATATGTCGGGACGATAGATGTTATGTATTACATAATTCATCTTGTGTTTTTCCTTCTCGTTCTAGCTGAAAAGTAGAGTCTGAATGATTTTATATTTGAAAATGAATGCATATTTGTTCTCATCCAAGTTTTACAGAAGCATTTTATAAGCCGCACAAAGGTGACCATGGTAACCTGGCTTAAAAGTTGTTTAAATAGTTAATTCTCTAGTCTTAGTCTCTAAATTAAAATAGTATACATGGAACTGCACACAAATGTAGTTTTCGAGTAAATTATGTCTGTAACACTAAAAGGAAAAACTAACGTCATCGAAATTAGAGAGTTCTTTTAAATAAGACAAAATCGTATCCCACGTTAAAAATCTAATATTCAAACTATAATAAGACCGTATGCATATTTAGTTCACTATGTGTGATTTTTAATTTAAATTGTGTGCATTTTGTTATCCGTACTGGCTTCTTGGTTAAATGTTACCTGAAACACAGTTGAAACCAGTTAACACAGACGGCTTAAATTCATATTGGACCGGAGATATATAGAGGATAATACATGGCAAAATCCGTATCATATGTCGTATCATCCCGAGACACCAATATCAGCCCAAGGGTCTTTATGCCATGTTTTATACGCTTTATCATATATTTCGATAGGAGAGTATTATATTATATGAACTGTTTTCTGAGCCATAACACTAAGTTACCTTCAGTTCTACTTTTGTCTAGTTTCAAAAGCCTTAAAAGAACTGCTAACTTATCCGAAGCTCCTGGTTACCTTATAATTTGTGTGCTGTTGTTTTACAAATTAGGGTAGGGGTGTGATCAAAGGTTTACTATAAAGGGTAAGGGTGTGATAGAGGGTATGCGATAAAGGGTATGCCATAAAGGATGCGCGTCAAAGGTGCGCGATATGGATTAACCAGCTGGCTATTTATCAAATATGCAAATCTACTGTATTTACTACTTAACATATGATCAACTATGGAGGAAAACAAGAATAAATTTAGAAATATTTCATTCTGTTATACTAGTATCGTAGAGTAATTTCATCTTGATCTGTCTGTAAAAATATTTTTGTAATTGATTAAGATGAGGTCGTGTAAAATCATATGTTTTTCAAATCTGAAATTATTTCTAGACTTGACGTTCTTTTATTCGTTTTTAATGTAAGACTCTCATAAACAAATTATATGTATTCCATCTTCATCATTAGGACACAGTTATAGTTGAGTTAATGTAGCATATGTTTAATATACACTGACGTTCGTCAATTCAAACGGAAATTTAACCATACAGAGTTATGGTATTGCATCAGATTGCTGTCCAACTTTGGCATGCATTAATGAATTTACAGCCATGCACTTGAGAAAAGCATATCGTTATAATGGTTTCAGACGTCGAAGGCATCACACAACCCTTTGTTTTGCTTTTATGTTTATTTATTGACAGTTTATAATGGACTATCAAATGACGCCATATGTGATTATAAACAACTCAAATGAGACTTTGTCAAGTCGAGTTTAAAAGTTACGCAATATACAACAGTACTTTAAGTCTTTTTGTACCAGGGGAGCACTTATTATTCCATTGAACTTCCAACACACATAGGGTTTAATGTGATAAAAGAATGATGTCGACAAGCATAACAAAACACGAAATATCGAGTCAAGTCTGGATTATAGATTTCATTGACAGAAGTCACTGTGTTTGAACACTACATTAATTCATAGACTTTATACGTTTACTGACAGAAGAGAAAACACAAGATATCACGTGTTGTTCCTATTATTTTGATGGGGTCTCGATTGCCGAATGGTCTTATTAGTATACATCACGTTAAAATCTCATGTTTTGATTTGCTGATACGAGGCTGTTAGTTTACTCTATCACATGGCTGAGAGGGTTACATGTTTTTAATGTTAACGTATCGTTTAGACCAATCAAAAATCGGTAGTTTAAAGGACAGTGAATTAACCTTACATCAAGTAATTAAAACCAATGCTAAAGTAAGTTCTACGTTTTGGCTCAGATTTTATTATTTGTCTGTCAAAAAATACCAAAAAAAACCTCCAAACTTTTTTTTCTAATACCCGTAACGTTGTTTTGTATGTGACGTCATAGAAAATACTTTTAAAATAAAATGTATCTGTAAAAGACTATAATGATAGGACATTCAGAACAATAAATTGAATAACACATAGCTGAGAACGTGATGGAGCAGATTGGTACCCCTTGAAAAACACATTGTCAACCTTGGCTTCTTGGGGTAACAATCTGCTCTATCACCTTCTCCGCTGTGTGCTGTGGCTTTGCCGAGGTTGACAATGTTTTCTTTGGGTAACAATCTGCTCTATCAACCTCTCTGCTATGTGTTATTTATATAATGTTGCATGATTAGCATGTCATCTCTGAACATGACACGAAGCAAACACGTTCGGTTTTAATCTTAATTACCAAGATTTGACAGTTTGTCCGCCAAAGGTATTCGGTTCTCTCTTGACACTCCGGTTGCATCAACTAAAATAAGCTGGATACCAATAGAGATAATAGTTACGCGAAAAACCAACAGCCAACCGGTATCTTGAACGTTCGTGGGTTTGGCATTTAGGTTAATGACCGCTTCTGTAGTCATTTTTTTACGAGTTTTTTTAACTTCAATTGTTTCAAAACTACAGATGAAATGAATAATAGAGATAAACCATTTTGTACATTTACAAAGAGGAAACTTGATTCAAAGTATTAGTATTAATTGTTTCATTACATTACATAGAAAAAGAGTACTTTGTGGCAAATAAACCAATATTTCTATAGAAAATCGACAGCATTTAATACAGAGATTTTTGTTGTAACATTTAAAATATATATTACTCACTTGCTTTTCTATGATGTGCTAGTGTGTGTATATTTTACAAACAATTCCAAGCAACCTGTAAATTCCCAAATACCTGGTGCTGAGTCACTAAAGTCCAGCGCACCCTAAAAGGTGTACTTGATTTGGTCCATATTTTAATTTGTTTTAAGCAATAGCTACATTCATAAACTCGTTAAAAGGAAATCAGTGCTAGCACTGCATGCAATAAACTTATATATACCAGTCCTGAAATAGCCAAATATGAAACTACAAATATAAATGATGTGGATTTTCTCTAACATTTTCATATGATCAGCATTGAATCAACACAAGGGTACATAATCCTTAAACACTAGATACATGTATATGTTAGAGTTCCTCGAACACTTTCGATTGTTTGACTGTCCGTTTTCGATAGAATAATTTAAATGTTTGTGACTTGTAATTCAGATCTATGTTGATGTATACGTATTTGCCTATGTTGCATGGTAATACTGCAGTTTTTAGTTAAAAAATATATAAAAAATATTTAAAGCATTACGTACTACAAATCCATGTAAACGTGCGACTTAATTTCAAAATGATGTTGATGGAAGTTGAGTATGAGTTTTCGGACGTATGCATTACAATAATTTCCCACAACCACATGTATTTGTGGTTATAATGTTACTGTAAATCATACAAAGCTTAAAATTAGTCTATATATTCCAGAATTTAAACAGAAATATAGATGTTTAGGTTTTAAACAATATACTTTTAGCAGTAGAAAAGGATCCGACTTTTTCCTCATTAACAAATATCTTGAAAATCAGTTTTTCGTTATAACCACGTTCACGTGAGTGTTGATATATTCTTTCTGAATTTTGGTGAGGTTTGTGTCACTCAGTTTATTTATTGCCATGGTATTGTCATTATCATCCAAGCTATGAATGTCCGATGGTGAAATAGTATGAAAATTCTCGATCTCACAATTGACAAATTTTAATTACGAAAACCCGTCTCTAGTTGAGATAGTGTGAATTAAGGACGGTTGAGGTTTATTATGATAGGTACTTAAACAATATCGGAGAATAGTTCACATTCAACATGTTCAATGGAGTAATTCATCCAAACTTTCTATTAAAATGACAATTGAGTAGCTGATTGTCCCTGTTAGGCGTCGGTAAAAGATCGCAGATTCAACATTGTTTCGTCAATATCTCATATCTCCGTAGGGTATAGGTTTTTTGGAGCTAAATACATGTGCCAGTCTTCGAACTATCTCCAAACCGTTAATAGATTATGCATTTTTCTTGTGAGAGCATGGTTTATTGTAAAATATTATAACATCCACAAAATGATTTAAATAATTTATTATAAAGTTATATACAATATACTTTTCAATTTCAATTCAAATGAGAGTGCTTCTGACATTACCATGTCAATGAAACCTCAACCTTACGATCCAAAAACTAGACTAAATTTAGAGATAAGCATATTCAACAAATATTTTCCTTTATTGGACTAGCCAGTTTATGTTCATGAATGAAGTATCTATCACTGGCCATTTATTTTAAGTAACTAATAATCGTTTAGGGACTATACGTTTTTCATTTCCTTGTTTTGTATTATTAGCTCCGTCTGATATCAATGTATAATAAACTTTTTATAATTTGAATACATTTATACAGATGTAAGACAGATTATAAATGGCTAGACGAGGCATTATTCTATAAGGAATAATGTACGTGTCTGAACAACGCGTTACTTTTGTAAATAACACTACCGCCATCCGAAAATTGCAGAGCGTATACAATAATTATTTATCTCATAAATAATATATAAACCTACGAATATATCAATATATCAGAAATAAAATGCACTAAATGTCCTAGTGTAAATTGATCTATTTTCAACTTGATTTTTGTACAAAATATATAAAAAAAAAACACCTAAATTACTATAACTCCGCAGAATGCATAGTTGAAAAGATAATGAATTAACTAATATATGCTCGAAATTGAAAATAACCCAGACACAATCTTACTCTGACACATCAAACAGCTATGGAGTAACATTGTACAGAGAAAGAAAAGTACATCAAACTATCAATTAGAGATGAAAGTAGTTGGGAGATGGTTTTCTTATTCTGCTTACTTAATGATTTGACATAGAATCCATTTCTCTCTATATTGAATGCCATTTCGAGTTAATTGACTGTTATTGAATATCTGTGTTAAATGAGTACTTCGGATATGTTCAAATTGTAGTTCCCACAACTCGTTCTTATTTTTCTGAAGTGCGATTTTACAAATTTAGTCTTATCGCCGAATGAGTGCTAACCACTAGGAACATAACAGGTTAATTAGTGTAGCAGTATTTTCTTTCCCTTTCGGGGTTCCTAAGAATAAAACAGGATTTTGATAAGGTTCATGTTGCTGAGTCCCTGGGTTTCTATGCAGTGTTTTGTGGACTTTTTTAATTCCTTTTTTGAGATGGTTTCGTCAATTTCATTTGGACTGATACATTTTTATTATTATTAAAAACCATCTCAAAAACATACAGAAAACTTCAGTTTTGACCACTTTTGAAATTCCATTAAACTGTGTCATTTGATATATAACAGTTTATGATTCAATTCCTATTAACATATTTTTTCATTTTTTTCTGTGAAATATCACGAATTAACAAATTTCGTAACATGTACAAACTGTTCATGGATTGATTATTATTGAAAAACACATCCAAGAAGAAAAAATCTATCAAAGGGGATGTAATTGCACAACTAGTAGTTTATTAATGAATAAATCACACTACAGAAACAGATTCCATAAAAACTAAAAAAAGAAACAATGAGCAAACAGAGAAAACAACATATTATTCGTGGAAGGGCAAAACATCATTTTTAATCAGATGATATTATTTGTTCAAATGTGTTTTTAGCTTGATTTTGATTTGAGTGCGTAAACTTGTTTTTTTTATTTGTGTTCATATAAGATTTGGGATAATACTTATATTTTTTTCGATTTGGTGTTGTTGTTGCTGATTTTTTTGTTTGTTCGTTTGTTAATTTGGTATATATATTTGAGCTTTGTCTTGGTTGTTTATGAGTTTTTTTGTGCCTTTTGAAGTTGTGTTTAATAAAGATTCCTTAAGTTATTATTTTATAAATTTTTGTGTTTTTACTGTTTTGCAAACCTATTTTTACCAGATTTCACATGCACTTGTGCTCTTTGAACTTTGAACGTTTGGTATTGCTGAATTTAAACGAAAATACGCGTACATCTTGCCACACTTACATTGGTACTTGCATTGTACGGATAACATTTATATCATTAATATTTGTTTAATCGTTCGAAGCTGATGGAAAGTATTTTTACAGATTTTACATACACATGTGTGCTTTTAACTTTACATTTATGATATTTCCAATCTCTCCCATATGTTTGATAAAATATGTTAAGATGAATATAGATAATTTCAAGGATAAAATAAATGATCCCATGGCAGTGTAGACAGCACGCGAATGAAAGTATTGTTAAGCATTTTCAAAATAAATATTAAAAACATAGCTAAGTCTATAATTGAATATACAATATGCTGTTAGGACGAATAAAGAAGAATTGAATGCAACAACTTAAATTGTTTGCAAATTTAAAGTATTTCAACGTGAAACATAAAAAAATGCATAGCGCTATCCCAAATCATATGCCACAAAAGGACAAAAGAAGCAATTAAAATGAATAAAAGTCAAACCACAATCCTTTTAACAGTGCACACTTTTGAAAAATTATATTCAGAATTATAACCTCCCCGACTCCTCCACTTATTTCGAAAATTTGCCGATTTCATGGTAAAATATTTTTTTTTTCCTCTGTGTATCATCATAAACTGATAAAATTGTTAAAAGTGCAAAACGTTTATGAATGGGATACAATGGACAAATATCATAGCTGATAAAATAAAATGAACAAGTTCTAATTCTGTGAATACTATATAAATGAGAAGATGTGGTGTGATAATCAATGAGACAACCAACCAAACCAGTTCAAATGAAGTGGCTGCAAGCAGTTATAGGTAACTGGACATCACGAATGACAAAAATCCATGCAATATAGTCAGTAATAAAGGCTCTGACATTGAAAATATGAAACAATTCAATTGTGAAAATTTAACGGCCTAATTATTACACACAATTTTCGAAAAACAAATATGACAGACATAAACCAATCACAACCACTGAACTACAGACTCCTGACATGGAATGGGCATATCAAAATCATAGCGGGAATACACTCGTTTATGAGCGGTCAACCCCTCCCCCATAAAGTAACAATACAATATAGTAAGAAACTATAAAAGGCAACTGAAAATGCATAGCTTTAGATGGACACATATCAGTTGAGCAACAATTCATTCAACAGTACACCTTAAATAAAATTTAATTCAGAATTATAATGAGCTAACCAAGATCGTATTTTAATTTCCGCGCTCGGTTTAGAGCATCACCATATATAAACATAACACTACTTGTAAAAAAACAATATATATCAATTAAGTTAAATAAAATAGCGGTTGAGTAATAAAAATGCACATCATAGACAGATAGTACATAATAAACAAAATGAAACAATGGTCAAGCAAAGGCAACAAAATAACATACTCGGCAGAGCCAATAAATTCTTCTGGAATTTTATCTATTTCTTGGGGTGCGTATACATTTTGAAAATCTATTTTGGTTGTGTCCTTGGTAGATTGGGGAAAACAGATATTTTCTTTCGATTGGTGAATGTTTGTGTTTTATTTTGTTCATTTGGAACAGTTTTTTTTAAGTTTCCATTCCGTTTTGTTTTTATAGATTTCTTCAATATCCTGACAATGATTTGTGTGTCTTGTGAGGTTGCTTTAATTTATGAATTTCTATAATTACGTATTTTAGAAACGTATGTTTTTCAACTGATATTCGAAACTCATGTCAACCACCTCACAGGTTTCACATACACATGCGTGCTTTGAACTTTGAACCCATGGCATGGTATTTCTAACCTCTCAATCTTATTTTTACAAAATCTGTTCATATAATATAAAAGAAGTTCAAGGATACAATAAGGTCATTAGTTTATTGACAGTGTCATCATCGTGAATTAAAATAGAATATAAAAAAGAAAATTCACACAAATACTGAACTCCGAGAAAAATTCAAAACGGAAAGTCTCAAATTAAATGGCAAAATGCCAAAAATTTGGTAAATGCATTTACAAGTGTAGAAAATGGTGGGTTGAACCTGGTATTATAATATGCTTATTAGACAAACAAAATTGAATTGAACGCTGAAACTTAAAGTGTTTGCAAATTCAAATTATGTTACCCCTCAGTGTAAGAAAATGCATCGGGGTAACTTATATCACACGCCACAGAAGGTAAGACGTGGCCATTAATTTAAGTATAAAAATCAAACAAAAATCAATGTTGAAGTACACACTTTTTAAGCAAAGTTAGGATTCAGCAACACCCGTTCCAGCTCTTTCACTTTCACAAACTTTGCTGATAGAACGGTTTAATAGTTTTTCTTTTTTCTTTGACATATCAGGGGTAATAAAATTCGTAATAAGTGTAAAATGTTCATGGATTGATTAACATCTAACAGAAAATATCGTAGAAGAGAAACAAAATGACAACGTCGTAAGTTCGTGCATACTGAACAGTACTTTCACATAACAATCTACCAATTCAATTCCACAATTAGTGATTGAGTAATTACAATGAACACTATATAGAATCCATTAAAACAAGAAGAAAACATACCTGGCAGAACCAAATAAATATTTTTGATCGAGCTATATATATGATCATATATTTTGTGTTGCTCACTTACGTTTTTAATTTGATTAATTATTTTGGCTGCTTAAAAATGTCGGATATTCATCTTTTATTTTTAAAGATATGGAATAACAGATATATTCCTTTCGGTTTGTGGATGTTTTGTTGTTTTATAGTTTGTATTGTGGCACTTTTCTTTGTGTTTTTGTTTGGTGAGATTTATTGTATTTACTGCTTAGGATTTATGTGTCTTTTGAGTTTTGTTTTTATTTCAAAGTCCTATACAATGTAGGTAGATAATTTACAAAAATATATGTTTCCGTTAGCAAAAACGTTTAGATTCGGAACTGATGGAATATATTTTCAAAGCTATCTCATTCGCATGTTTGCTATATATTTGCGTCTGGCGTAGATTTAAAAGTTTAATCCTGGTATCTATGATGAGTTTATTGATAAATAGATAGCGGGTTGAGATCTCCTAAAGCAAGTTAAACCCCGCTGTATTTTTGCTACTCTTCCAAGCCAGAATCCTGTCGTCTTTGTTACATGTAGACTTGAGTGATTTCAAATCTTAGTTCCTTTATAATATGTTTTCGAGATCCATATGACGTCCATACCGTTTGTTCAGGGGCCAGTTTAAGCTCGCCTCCGAGTGATGATTTTTCCACTAGTGGCCCTCGGCTGTTTCGATCCGGCTGTTGTCCCGTCGACACATTCCCCACTTCCTCTCTTAATCATTTATTTGAACTTTAAACTTATGGTACTGCCGACCTTTCACATATGTTTAATAAAATCTGTTTAGATAAAGATAACAAAATTCAAGGATAAAAGTTTATACATTTATTGACAGCATGACAGTGTAGACAGCACGCATATATTCAAGTATTTTTTAGTGGTCTTCTCAAATGAAAGTCTCTTATTGTACAATACTTGGTTTGTAAGAAGAATGAAGAATTGAATGCTTAAAATTATATTTTTCTATAATTATTATGTTTCTTCTCGAAATGTAAAAAAGTACACAGGGTATCACCATAGAAACACAGATGTACTAAAAGTCAAGCAACAAGTCATTTTGAAAAAAATAACATTCAGTCATATACACCAAAACACCAGCCAACCAACCACTTTCAACCTTTTTTCCCCCCAAATTGACGGGATAAACTAAGTGCTGTGTTAGAATTAACAATGCTGCGCAACAAAGACATGCTTCATTGTACTGATTATTTAATATAAAAAATATATTGAACAACAGCCTTGTATATGTTATATACGAAATAAGGTAGTCGATGTTGAAATGTATTATATCCCATATTATTATATTTGTTGTGAATATTTATATATTTTATATTTTACAAAACTAAGAATTCTCCTTTTCATGCACGGCTTAGATATGTTTTTTATTCAAACATCCTAAGCCCCTATTATCTAGTCCTCAAAAACAAAATTCCCAACTATAATTATTGATGACTAGTGTTATATGAAAATTGTTTTGCTAAGTTAAATACGGAAATCACAGCCACCTATGTAGAAGTCAAATTAGAATAGATTGATGATGTAAGATCATGTAATAGTGTGCATTATTGTTGTGATAGCTATAATTAATATGTCGGAACGATAGAGATGTTAGGTATTACATAAGTCATCTTGTTGTGCTTTTCTGTCTCTGTTTTGTGTGATTCTATGCTTGGAAATGCATACATACAATGTTTTGATCTTAGTTTAATAGAAACTTTTTATTAGCTGCACGAGGGTGACGATGGTGACTTTGTTTGAAAGCTGTTAATAGTTCATTCTTATTAACAGGAGGGTTTTGTGTCGAAGTTAAAATATTTGTAAATCAGTTACATCACATCAATGAAGTCATGGCCCCTAGATTTAACTGGTATAAATGACACTGCACCAAAATGTAGTTGTTTATGCATCTTTGTCTGTAACACTAAAAGGAATAATCTTACGTTATCGAAAATAGAGTGCTCTTTCAAATAAGACAAACTTGTATCCAACGTTAATAATCTAGTATTAGGACATACATTAAGACAGTATTCATATTTCGTTCATTATGTGTCTGTTAATATTCAAATTTCACTTGAAACAAAACCAGTTAAAACAGTAGGCTTCATTTCACTTTGGACCGTAAATATATTGTTAATATCGAAGAAAACAAACATAAATTTAGAAATATTTAATCTGTTATATCTTTCATCTTGATCTGTTTGAAAATATATTGTTGTGATTGATTAAGTAGGAGCCGTGTAATTGTTTGTTAAATTATTCTGAATTTATTTCTAGACTAGATTTTTTGTTATTCGTTTTTAGTGTAATACTCTCATAAACAAATTATATGTATTTAAGCTTCATCATCAAGACACAAGAAAATGTAGCAAATGTTTAATATACACCCAAGTTTATGAATTAAAACGGAATTTCAATCTTACAGATTGAATTAATTAACAAGCATACACTTTTTAAGAGTATTCCAATATAATTGTTTCAGACTTCAGAAGTATCATGCAACCTTTTGTTAAGCTTGAATGTTTATGTATTGACAGTTTATGGACTGTCAAATGACGCCACGTGATTTTACACAACTCAAATGAGACTTTGCCATGCAAACTTTTAAAGTTACGATATATAAAATAGTACTTTGTACACCAATGTACCGAGGGAGCACCTTTTATTCCATTGAACTCCCATCATACATGGCTTTTAATGTGATAAAAGAATGATGTAGATAACCATAACAAAACATAAAATATCGAGCCAAGTCGGTATGCTAGATACATTGACGGGAGTCACTGTGTGCAGATAATGATAACGGTTTGAACACAACATTCATTTTACAGAATTTATACGTTTTTTGACAGAAAAGTAGAAAATGTTTATAACGTATTTTCCTATTGTTTTGAAGGGGTCTCGATTGCCGAGTGGTTTTATCAGTTCTCCTAATTTAGATTAGCCTGTCATTTGTAAAAAAAATAGATTTGGATGTAACGCGTCTAATGATTTGATGAAGTTATTTTGTTATTAGCCCATAGACATAATTTAGTCATGTTATCGTGACGTAATTTACGTTTTTTCATGGTTTACTCCGGTTAAAAATAGAATTTAGAATTAAATTATAAGTAATGACTGTAATATATTTTTCTGTCTATTCGAAATGATATAAAAATGTGGTGCACACTGTTAAATAACCCACTACGCGCGTACTTCAGTGTGCACCACATTTTTTTATGTTATTTTTTCATAGACAGAAAAAATATTACAGTCATTCCTTAAATATGACACGTTGCAAACACGTTCGAGTTTAATCTTATTTACAGAGATTTGACAGTTTCTCGCCAACAGTAGATGGTTCTCCCAGTATTTCCGGTTGCATCGATCAAAATAAGCTGACCAACAATAGAGTTGATCGTGACGTAAAACACCGCCAGCCAACCCTTATCTTAAACGTGTGTGAGTTTATCATTAAACACAAAGTGTATGTGCGAGTTTCCTGAAACACTTTTTTCTTTTGTTTTCGTCGGATTGTTGTATCTTTGACACATTCTCCGTTTCATTCTCGATGTAATTTGAACTTAACACTTTTGATACTGTCTGCCAACCTCTAACATATGCTTGATACAATCTGTTTAGATAATGACAACAGATTTTCAAGGACGAAATAAGTTTATAAGTTAACTGACAGCATGACAGTGTAGACAGCACGCGAATATAAAAGTATTGTTAAACGTATTTTTCAAATGTTCTCTAATTGAAAGTACATTTTTTTATAACATGAATGAAAAATTGAATGCCGAAAGTTATGTTGTTTCAAAAATTATTGTGTTTGAAGGACTGATTGACTAAAAGTCAAGCAATAAGTTATCAAACAAACCACATTGTTGCAAAATTCAGATTCAGTGCTGTGTTAGAATAACAATGCTGCACAATAAAGGCATGAGTTATTGTGCTGACTAGTAAAACTATCAAAACTCGAATGAACAACAACCTTGTACATGTTTAATACAAGATAAGGTAGTCGATGTTAAAATGGATTTTATCCTATATTATAATATTTGTTGTGAATATTTACCTATTTCACATTTTACCATTATTGATCACATACGCATAGCTAACTTAGAATCTTCCTTTTCATTAACGGCTAATTATTTATTATCTTCCAAACATCCTAAGCCCTGTAGTTTGTCCTCTTTAGATTAATTTCACTACGAATCAAACTACTCAACTAAAGTGATTGATTACTTACATTATATAAACATTACGTAGCTTTATACCGAAATTACATTTAAGGTATAACTGTATTTTTTTTTATATGTCTATGAAGAAACAACATAAACAATGTGGTGTACACTGAATAACCTCGTAGCGCGTTATTTTAAAGTATGCACCACATTTTTTATGTTATTTCGAATTTAATTTAATTCTAAATCCCATTTTAAACCGGGGTAAACCATAAAAAAAAACGTTGACGACTTCACGGTCATATGACTAGAATATGTCTATGAGCTGATAAGCAAAACAACGTCAGCCAATCACAAGACGCGTTACATCAAAAATAAAATTATTCAGAATTTTAAAAGACGAATTCGAAGGAATTGATGTAATTATGTGCATCATTGTTATGATAGCTATAATTAATATGTCGAAACAATAGATGTTAGGTATTGCATAATTCATCTTGTGTTTTCTTTCTCGTCATAGCTAAATACATCGTTTGAATAATTCTATACTTGAAAATGCAAACATTCTAATTTTCATCTCATTTTAACAGAAACTTTTTTTTATAAGCTTAACTAGGATGACCAAGGTTTTCATATTTGAAAGTTGATAATAGTTCATTCTTATAATTAGGAGGGAATCGCATCCAAGTCTTTTTTGTAAAAACAAATTGGGGAAACACAGTACTTCAATTAAACTACAACATGTAGTAGGACCAAGGCTCTTTTAAGACAGTTTTGTCTGTTAGACTTTAATAGAAAGTAACATTTTTACGTTATTGAACATAGTGTGTTCTTTCAAATAAGTCCAACTCGTACCCCCGTTAAAAATCTAATATCTAGATTGTCATCAGACTGTCTGCATATTTAGTTCATTATGGATGTGTTGTTTTTCCTTACTGACTGGATGGTTTATCATATTTAACTTGAAACAAAACCAGTTTAAACCAATGTCATTAAAATCCAATGATCTGATTAGGGAGTGTAGCTTATCAGAACATCGGATTTTAATGAAATTGAGTTCAAACAGATGGCCAAAGAGCATACCGAACGGATTTTTATTGTTATTATCAAAGAAAAGATAAATTTAGAAATATTTAAAGGTTTTATATTTTAGATTACTCTCATCTTCATCTTTCTGTGTAACTATTGATGTAGTTGATTAGGAAGAAGTAGTTTATATTTCATATGTTTTTCTAATTATAAATTATTTCTTGACTTAATGTTATCTTATGAGCGTTTTATGTTCCACTCTCATTAATAAACTATATTTAACCAATGTTGATCATTAATGCATACAAATAGTTGAGTTAATGTAGCATATGTTTAATATACACTCCAGTTTATCAATTCAAACGGAATTTCAATCATACAGAGTTATGATATTGCATCAGATTGCTTTCCTATTTTTGCATGTATTAATAGATTAACAGCCGTTCATTTGATAATTGAAAGCATATCGTTATATTTATATCAGACTTCATACAACCATATGTCAAATGACGACAAGTGATTATGAACAATACAAATCAAACTTGCCTAGCCGAGTTTGAAAATAACGCAATAAATAGTGCTTTGTACACCAATGTACCAAGAGAGCACTTAATATTCCATTGAACTTCCAACATAAATGACTTTTAATGTGTTAAGGAATAATGTAGACAAGCTGCATACCAAAACATGAAATATCAAGCCAAAACATTGACGAGAGTCGCTGTGTGCAGATAAATACAATTGTTTGAAAACTACATTAACTTACAGAATTTATATATTACTCACAGAAAAGTTGACAACACATTTCACGTGTTGTTCCTATTATTGTGAAGGAGTCTCGATTGCGGTCTTATTATTTCTATTGTATGATAAGCATGACACGTAGCAAACTCTTTTGGATTTTAATCTTATTTACCGAAATTTGACAGTTTTCCATCTAAAAGTAGATGGTTCTCCCCGTATTTCAAGTTGCATCTACTAAAATAAGCTGACCAACAATAGAGTTGATCGTGACCTAAAACACCGACAGCTAACCCTTATCTTGAACGTGTGTGAGTTTGACATTTTATTATTTGAATACTTTTGAATGACAGACAATTGTTCGACTTTCCGTTTTCGATAAAAGTTATTCAAACGCTTGTTACATATAATTATACTAGAACACACCCACGATATAGAGGGCTTTCAGAGGGTGGTTGTAAGTATGTTAAGTGTTGAGGGATGAGTGTTTTGTAAATAAGTTAATGAAAGGTATCAAGTATTTGAGGACAGGATAATTGTTTTCTACATTTCCTCTTTCTTTCAAAAATTCCCAATTTGTTGTTTTCTATTCAGGAAAGGTATCAAAAGTCATAGGTACTCGATGACAGTACAATTGTTTTTTCTACCCCTCCTCCTTTTTTCCCAAAATTCCATATGTTTTGTTTTGTATTAATTTTAATGAACATTCATTTAGTGTATTATGAACATTCATTACTATACATAAAGTATGTTTGCTTTTTACTAACATTTCTCAGTTTACAAATCAATCCACGTCGGTCATTGATATAATATCCAGACCCTCTCTATTTAATACTTAGTGACCCGATGAATGTTTGTATGACTGTAGAATTTCACAAAAGTATCAAAAGTCATGGGTGCTTAGGGACAGAACAATTGTTTTTCTAGCCAGGTTCCTCTTTTTTCTGTTAATTTCAATAATGTTAGCGTTTATCTGTATATTATGAACATTCATTACTTTAAATAAAATTTATTTTCTTTTTACTATCTTTTCTCAGGATATTGATATCGATTAACGGCGGTCATTGATATATTATTTACACCCTCACTAGAGATAGTAAACTTGAAAATGATAGCAGATAGCAAATACACTGTATTAATGTATGTTCAAAGTATACAGAAAAGACGCAAAACCGGAAGTCTATTCTGACATAAAACAACGTCCAGTGACAGAAACAATATCTGGACGTCTTTTTTTCGTTTTTTCTCTCAAAATAACCTGAACTGAATAAGCATAAGAATGGATGACAAATGCGACTATGTAACACTATAGGACAACAACGCACGGTGATTAATTTATTGTGGAAAGAGGAGAAGCGGATTTATTGTGGAAAGAGGAGAAGCGGCACATACAATTATGTTTTATCGTTTAATAGTATAGATATATACGTAATTGTAAATGCTGCATGGTATTATGTCAATTTTAAATACAAATTCGTGTTGCTAAGTCTTTAGTTTTCTATGTTGCGTTTCTGTACTATTATTTGTTTCTTTGTCTTTTTAATCTTATCCCATGGCGTTTAATCCATGAGTTTGATTATTCCTCTGGTATATTTCGTCCCTCTTTTTTTTAACATACAAATCAATGTAAACGAACGACTGACATCCAAAATGATCTTGTTGAAAATTGAGCATGAGTTTTTTTTTTTAAGTTTGCATTGTACTTATTTCCGACCGACATATGCATTTTTGGACACAAGGTTACTGAAGATTCCACAAAAAATGGTTACCATGCAAAATTGACATTGCAAGGTAGTGTTAGGTCAAAGAACTAATTAGAAACTGATGCTTAGGAAACCAAAGATTGCAAGAAGAAAAAGTTTGTTGATGTCATGCCACGAAATATGTATGCGCAAATAAATATTTATTTCTTGAAATAGTATGGTTGCTATGTAAAATACATGTTGCTAGGTAGTTTTTGAGCAAAATACCAGTCTGAAACTTATGAAAGGAACAAACTAGCTTATCTGTATGAATAATATGTTATCAAGCACCAAATGTATGTTATGTATGCAATAACATACATTAAATGCCTGAAATAGTATTGTTGCTATGAAAAATACACGTTAGTTAGTAGATTTTATTGAAAATACCATTATTAAAACTAATGCATTTGAAAATCTAGCCAGTAGGTATTAACTATTTATTTGTGGTTTTGTGGTATGTGCATCTTCATCTGTGAAATGCCTAAAATAGTCCGGTTGCTATGCAAAATCCACGTTGCTAGGTAGTTTGTAAGCAAAATTCAAGTCTGAAAGTGATGCATGGAACAAACTAGCTTGTTTGTATTAGTACTATGTTCTTGTCATACACCTAATGTAACTTTTTTGTTCAAATACATACATAACATGCCCTTAATAGTGTGATTGCTAAGCAAAATTATCTGTGTTCTGTAGTTGCTATGCATTATACATGTATTTTCTTTGTTGAAGGAATCAAAAAACCTTGAACAGATTATCAATATAATATTGTTCAACATTATAAACCATCAAAAATCATTAAAAAAGAGATTGTTTGACGAAAAACAGACAATGCAAGTTTTATTTTAGAAATTGGTTGCTAGGCATCCAATAAGTCACGGGAACAAATAAAAGTTGGTATTTTTTAAGTACCTGCCCAATGGCTATTGATGGTATAAATATGGACAGGTTCTGAGAGGGGGCCAAAAATGACTCTTATCATACATCGTCCTTTAAAATTGTTGTCCCTACTCTAGAATTTTAAGTGAAATAAAGATGTTTTGGTTCTAAACACTATACTTTGTTTGAATTGAACTGTAGTAAAGGGTCCGAGATTTATCTCTGTAACAAATATCTCAAAAACCAGTTATTTATTAGTTTAACGTTCACATGAGTGTTGCAAGTACAAACAAAAACAAGTGTCACATGGACTACTAACAGTACACGTTTATTGTGTTTCTGTGAACAGTTTCTTCAAAGATGAATCGTTCACTACCAAAGGAGTCATTTATCCAAACTTTCTCTTTAAATGTCATTTAGATGATGGTGGCCCAAAACATGCGTTAAAATATTTCAAGTTCAACATTGTGTTGTCAATATCCCAGATCTCCATTGAGTACATTTTTTTTTAGCCTTTTGTCAGTATTCGAAGCTTCTGCAAGTCTACGCTACACTTTAAACTGAAAACTTGGTTGTCTTGTTGACTCCGCCCGCCTTCAACTATATAATTGTTGTCATAGATTCATTAAAGTCCAAAATTTAGTTCGCCTAGCCTGTAAACAGTAAAAACAAAACACCGAACTCCGAGGTAAATTGTAAACGCAAACTCGTTAAGCAAAGAGAAAAGAGGGACGAAAGATACCAAAGGGACAGTCAAACCCACAAATCCAAAACAAACTGACAACGCCATGGCAAAAGATGAAAAAAAAAACCAGAAAACAATAGTACACATGACACAACATAGAAAACTAAAAACTAAACAACACGAACCCCACCAAAAAATCAAGTGACAAAAAAAACAACCTCAAATACATCAAACAAAAGACCTCTCTTTTATAATCGCTTGACGCCGTCCTTCAGATTGATAACTCACATTTCATGTCTAACAAATTTTCATTGAAATCAAACTTAGCAAGAATGAGGTATGGGAGTTTTTTGCTATTCGACCCAAAGAATTAAAAAAATATGGCAACATGCCTTCATGTAGACCGTTAATTTGTACACAGAAGGGTTCATACAACGTCATATCAATGTTCTCGTCATCATTTGCATTAAAGGTTTGTCAACAATCTATTCTTTGTTATCATTTACATGCATGAGTAGTGGGAACAGCTTTTATTAAAAAACACAATCTGCGGTATTTAGTTTTATTAAGTATTCCATCGAGAAAAAAAAGCCGCTCCTCATTTAGACGAAATATCTTTATGAATATATTATTTTATCAATTGTTAATGTTTGACTCTCATGGACACGAGGTATATGTTAAATAAAAACTTAAGAAGATAAATATAAACGCTAAACGGAACCTTAATTATTTAGATTTATGGTACAACACTAGATCGCTGTATTGCATGCATTAATAGATTTCAGGTCGAAAATTCGATAATTGATAGAAAACCTTTGTAATTGTTTTAAACAGTGAATGCATCATACAACCTCTGTTATGTTTTAATATGTTTATGTATTGAATTTTTCAAACGGATACTGACACCATAGAGTAATTAAAACTCACATTACACTTAGCCAACCTGAACTTAGAAGTTATGCAATATACATAGTATTTTGTACCAAGGGAGTATTAAATGTGTCATGAAACTTCCATCGTAAGGATCTTTCATTGTTAATAAATGATAAAGGAACTATATTGGCAAGTATAACAACACTTGGAATATAGAGTATGTATATGATCACCGTGTTTAGTAATGATTAAAATAAATGTTTGACAGTACAGAAAATAAGATAACAAATATAACGTCCGTTTCCCAATTATCTTCGATAAACTTTTACTGTATCACATTCACTTAATGTTTAAGTTTAAAACGTTATGAGATGAAAGTAGCCCAAATGTTATTGGTTATCTTATACACTCCCATATTTTTTTAATCTTTAATAGTTCCTCGATAAAGTAATACTAGTAATGCTTCCATTAATTAAAATTTCATTATTAATGAAGCATTATATCAGATCCGATGAGTTTAAGATAAGATCTATAATTTAATTTATAGTGATTAATCTAACAAATACGTTTGGCAAACATATTTCCTTTAATTAGTGAAGACGATATTGCTAGTTTGGGAATCTGTGATAGACACTATCCAAGAACACTTTAACTACATGTACATGTACCAAAATCTCCAGTGGAAATGTTTGATTTCTAGTAATAATTGCGGACAAATAGTAATAGGATATGAAAACCATCAACCAAAGACACAGCAGACATAGGTATAATTCAGTACAAACAAACATACAACTGTTATCGGTTAATGCCGCTTATTTAATTGCTTTCGAAATATGTTCGATGTCTTGCAAAAAATAAATAAATTATTTAACTTTGGACTTAATTTTTGTTCTCATTTTCGTCGTTTTCATTTTTTGTCGTTGTGTTGTCAGATTTTGTTTTACTTATATGAGTTTTGGATGTTCCCTTGGAACTTTTCACCGCTTTTTATGTGATGTTTTATTTATCCTTCGATTGTTTTAAAGACAATTTATTTTTAAAATGTACCAAGAGATTTACATCAATAGTAAATCAATGAACCATAATGTGAATGCAATACATTCTAACAAAGTATCGTTGCAAACAAAGTTTACACGATTACGGCATAGTATTTGTCTCAGTGGTGCCATAAATAAGATGTATTATTTAAACATCACCGCGATACTGACGGTTTGAACTGGTTATAACAGGATTATTCCTGATACCTTATTTTTTTCTTTTGTTAATGATGACTTTATTTTAAGAATACAAATATAAATATTAAAAGATGTTATATGAGTGCCAATGAAACAACTCGCAATCCAAGTCACAATATGTAGGATTAAACCATAATGCAGCATTAATAAAGCACACCTGGCCCGTAAATACTTTTATGTCTATCAAACCTTCCCTAATCGTTCCTTTCTATGTTTTTGGACAATGTATAATACAACATGTTTAATTATTGCATTTATTATAGGATACAACGCTTTTTTAAAGGAATTTATTGGTGTATAAACTTGACCAATTCACTCACAAACATATGATATGTTTGTGAGTGACTTGATTCAGTTTATTAACCAATAAGTGCCTTTAAACAAGCGATTAAACCATTTAATTCTTTGAAATACTCTATCACACGTGAATTGTACATTTGTGTCATCAAACAGGCCTGACGCATGAATATATTAGTAGTTTAACGCACAAATATGTACTCAATAAAATAAAAATAATAAAGTACAAAAACACTTATTATAATTTAAACGAATGTTTTTGTGTTTATTATTTAATTTAACGATAAACGTGCAGTAGAAATAAATTGTGTTAACATCGGAGTTATTATCGCGGCCTTCTTGATTACATTAGTTCCAAAAAGAGGTTCGGTCAACGTCGTCTATCGAAAAATAAACAGCGTCAAGATTAGCTACCGGACGTCCTCTCGACCATTTTTATTACTGTATTCCCACATATGCAAATTAAATAAGAAATATTGATAATACGATGTGGTTACTTAAGTTTGTGTGAGAAAATAATAAAGAAATACAATCAATGATTTACTGGCCGGGGGAAGGGATACAACTTGATAAAGGGTGTTGACGGAATAGGTATGATATGAAATATAGTATAAATATTTGGCTTTCGAAAAGTAATTATCTTATTTTTAAATTTCAGACAAGAAGTGCTTAAGAATTTGATGAACAACACAACATATGATGCAACTATTGCTCCAGACTTTGAAAAAGGTAAAAAGATAGCAAATTTATAGAAAAGCTATATAGTTTTATGAATGAAAATGAAAACATAGTCGGTAGATATTTTCTGAATCATAAGAATATTCGATCAAATACCAACAGGAAGTATACAATTTCTCACATTACAAAACTGGAAACACATTGTTAAAGTGATTTCAGTTTTTCAATGCGGTCTTATTAAAAATAAGGAGGTACATGTACATTATATAAAGGTGTTAGTGTAATGATTTCATTGATATTATTATGTACAAGCATTAAATATAATAATCAGTATAATTTGAATTATTGACAAACTCATGTCAGTATTTATTTAATAAAATAACATAACATAAAACATAACATAAAATGGACACCAAAAAGGTCTGTTCGAACATTTTCGATCTTTAGAAGATGTATTTGCAAATTTGAGGTAACTGCATTAAATTAAATCAGTTTAAAAACCCTTCAACTTTGTATTTGTTTGGCTTTTTGACTCTTTTGATCTGAGCGTCACCGATGATTCTTATGAAGACGAAACGAGCGTTTGTCGTAGTAAAATTATAATCCTGGTACCTTTGATAACTGTACTTATTCACGTGCATACTATATAGGACAGTGTAGTATCAAATGGATTAACTAGGATATATGAATGTTGTCCTCGGGTATATTAATTTCAGACAGTACAGAACGTTAACATGAATATTAAATGGGCAACACATTGTATTTGCTGGATATACTGCCACGTTTAGTTTGAAAGTTGACATCAAAACCACCAATCCATGTTAGGAGAGTTCTACGTTCTCTGCATTTTAATGACGTTTCTCTTTATTTTCACTGAATCAACGATCTTTTTATCTTATTTTGTAGATCACCCTACTAATGTCACTATTCAGATCAAGTTAACTAATTTACATTCAGTCAGTGAGATTTCGATGGTGAGTAAACCTTATATAAACAACGTTCTCTTCTGTTATAAAAACAGAAGGAAAAGATGATTATATATAACAAAGAAAAATGCACTAAAGAGTGTTTTAGTTTATAAAAAAAATATAAGAAATAAACCCTTACATTTGTATTTTATAGGCCAAATATATTCTAACTTTTCTATACCAATACTTTTAAGCCTTATAAGGGCTTCTCACGAGGATATGTTTGCTTGATATGCAACCAACTACCACAAAAATAATCAACAAAAAAACGAATTGACTTGACCCAAGTCGTCTGTTATCATATAAAGGTGCGATAACTTATATTTAAGATCCCTACGGAACATATTTTTTGAGTGGCTTAAATGAAATAAAATAAACACATAGCTGAGAGGGTGATAGAGCAGATCGGTACCCCGAGAAAACATTGTCAACCGCGGTGAAGCCAAGGTTGACAATGCCTTTTCGAGGGGTTCCAATCTCCTCTATCACCCTTTAAGCTATGTGTTATTTAATTTATTATACTGAATGTCCTTTCATTATTGGCTTATACAGATTACTTTTTTTTTTAAGTATTTTCTATGACGTTACATTTATAACAACGTTACGGGCATTAGAAAAAAACAACAAAAGTCAAGCAAGATGTTTTATTTTATTTATTTTAACAGTCGATAATAAAATCTGAGCCAAAACGTAGAACTTAAGCATTGTATTTAATTCCTTGATGTAAATTCAATTCACTGTTCTTTGAATTATCGATTTCTGCTTGGTCTAGACGAGAGGGTGATATTAAACAAAATTGTCACCCGCTCAACCATGTGATAGAGTTAATTGACACCCTCGTCTTAGCCAATCAAAATATGGCATTTTAACGTGTAGTATAATAATAAATAATAACAAACTTGCTTGTTAGTAATGTAACATCATTGTCATTGCACGTTGGTATTTTATCGATTCTGAAACTAGTTGCATCAGATGAACGAAAAACTATTTATTAATGCCTGAGACGATCTTTTTGAAAGATATATTAGTACAAAATTCTCAAGAGCAACAAAACCTTTCAGCGTATTAATGAATACTTTCATTAGAAAGTGTCTTACTTTTACCTTTGCCTTTGTACTTACTAATCTATCCCTTCTTCTTTTAGTTTTAGTACATTTGTTTCAAGAACAATCATAAAATTACTAAAAAATAACCGTCATCAAACGTACTTGGTATTTATTGCTAGGGTAGAAAAAAGAAGAAGCCCATTGGTCAGCTTACAACCGTAATGTTTTTACATACCATTTTAGCATGGTGTTTGACAAATGTAGGAATAGACAATTATATACATGTAATCCAGTCTATAGCAAAGAATAACACAAATGAATATTACATTCTTAATTTAACCATAAGTATACCGTTAATATGTAAATGTTTAATTAATGTAGATTTAGAATAATAGATTTTAATATTTACCTAGATTAAAACCTTAGATTTACTTGATGTAACTTATAATTATATTATAATTATTATATAAGCGATACATAGTTTTTTTTATTTATAAAAGAATGAAAATGTGTGGTTATGTTTTGTCGTTTATTTACCCTTTTTATCGTTTAATTCCAATACCATTTATGAATTATCCGGGTTTTTCAGATATGCAATCACATACAATCTTAGAGCATGATATTGTGAACATAATAACTTGTCAATCTTGAAGCCTGATACATATAGATTATACCACTGCATCGATTGTAATACGATATTTATCCACTCGAGACAGTTAAATTTTCAAATTCAAAATTCGAGGCTTGTCCAAGCGTTTAAAAAAAGAGGGACGAAAGATACCAAAGGGACAGTCAAACTCATAAATCCAAAACAAACTGAAAACGCCAATGGCTAAAAATGAAAAAACACAAACAGAAAAATAATAGTGCACATGACACAACATAGAAAACTAAAGAATAGACAACACGAACCCCACCAAAAACTAGGGGTGATCTCAGGTGCTCCAGAAGGGTAAGCAGATCCTGCTCCACATGCGGCACCCATCGTGTTGCTTATGTGATTACAAATCCGGTAAATAGTCTAATTCGGTAGGTCAAATTCATGAAAGGGAAGGGGATTGTAGTTACGACGTAAGGAACATATCTGATATCATTTGTGAAACGGTTATTCCATAACGGTCAACCAACTCGTGATGGCGTCCGTAACATTTACGAAGGGATGATTTCAACTTCACCATTTGGAACTCTTGGTTTAATAGCTTCCTTGTAAGCAGTAACCCTCTATCAAGAAAATCATGATAGGAAATGGAAGCACGGGAATATCGTATCAATTGGGAGATATATACCCCGTATGGAGGTGCTGCTGGAATGTTGCTACTTAGAAATGGAAAGTTCACAATTGGAAAGCTGAAATCATCTCTTTTGTCGTAAAGTTTTGTCTTCAACCGACCCTCATTGTCAATTTCTAGATGTAAGTCAAGATATGAAGCCGACTTAACTGTATCTGTAGTATCCTTTATCTCCAATTCGATGGGATAGATGCGATCCACAAAGTCACCAAATTTTGAATTGTTTAGTGAAAGAACGTCATCTATATAGCGGAAAGTAGAGTTAAAGGATATTGCTAACTTCTTATCTTTCTTCCTAAGAAGTTCCTGCATGAAGTCAGCCTCATAATAATAAAGAAACAAGTCAGCAAGTAGAGGGGCACAGTTTGTTCCCATTGGGATGCCGACAGTCTGTTGAAAAACACGTCCTCCGAACGTAAAAAATATGTTGTCAATCAAGAAATCAAGCATCTTGATAATATCGGTTTCAGAGAATTTTTTGTTTGAATCAGAGTGATTCTTTACAAAGTAGGATTTATCCCTTCCTAAGACAAGATACATGTATTCAAAATTTAACCGTCGAGAGTGGATAAATATCGTATTACACGAGATTTAGAGGTGGAATCTGTTTCTCTAATGATATTCTAACATTATGCAGGCAAACTTATTCCTTCATTTTGAATGATATACGTGTTCTTTCTATGTGACGTCATCAGACATGGTCGCCTTTATAATGCCGTCATAATAGGAAATTCAGAGAAAAGCAAGAAAATTCGACGTCATAATCGGATTTTAACCAATGAATTACTGAGATCAAACGAACCATACTGTAGCGTTTCTGCTGATCATGTTTACCCTATGTCCGTTGCTTTGTTTTAGTTATTTTTAGCCGTTTAGTTTCTTGTTTAAGAATATCTTAAGAATACATTTCTCAGTTTTTAACAATTTATGATAATACTACATCATTTTACAGATTCAATCGGAGTCTGCAAATAAAATTTTTTTAATTCAAAAATTAATTCTCTTAAAAAATATAAAGAGTTTTAAAATATTTATTTGCAAATCATACCCGTAAAAAATACAAAACAATGACAATCTTTCTTTGAAAATCATGTATTTTTTTCGCTGAATATAACTCTACCATCGACATTTTTTTGATAAATATAGATTGACCATCCTCATGTCAGATGATTTACAACCTTGTTTTATTAATTATATTTCAATGTTATTGACATGATATAGAAAATAAATAAGGATTTGCCTTTCATTAGGCTAAATCCACAATTAAAAAACAAACTCAGCAAAATTTCCGTCATGTTTACATTGTTAAACATGAATTCAAAAACAAAACATTAATATCATTTAATTCATCAATTTTCAAGTTTTGACCACATTTACTAAATTCATTCATTGATATTTTGAAATGCTTTTTAGTTGACAGAAAAACAAGTCACGTGTGTTGGTCTCTAGAGGATAGTTTGCACATTTATAATCGTACCACATGTCATTGTTCCTATTTTTTAATCCTTCATTTAAGTATACTTTGGTTTTTTATGTGTTTTTTGTTTGCGTCTAATTCGTCTTTTAATTAATTAAAATATATATTTATTGTACAAAAGATACACCTAAGGGGTTGTACAAAGGAAGACAAATATCTCTTGTGAAGAATGTTAAAAATAAAGATGCAGTTACATGTTGTATAATTGTGTGTGATTTATACTATTACTCATCATGTGATATGGATTACGAACATATTTATGTGTTATATCTTTTTTCAAGAATGCAACTTCCGTCAGATCTAATCATTGTAGATGCTACTTTTTAAATTTGCATGCGAAATATTTATGTAAAACATTATGTACTTGCAATCCTTTGACATTTCTTATTCAAATGATATCTAATGACGTACACGTTTCATTTAATTAACAAGATATAATAGTTTTCGCATGTAAACAGAGAAAAATATTACATAAATAGGAACATGCACATTAACAAATTTTTGTTGGCCTCCTTGTACTCCTATTTTCAACGGTTGTCTGTATACAAAGGAATAACAATTGTAGTTGTTGTAGATGCACAAATGCATTTATTTGATATTACTCACCGAACATGTACTTCACGTCTTTGACGAATAGGCATATTTAATTCTATTGTCTTATTCGCCCGTTAGTTTGCTTATCCGTCAAAAACTTACATAACATCATGATATATTCAGCTTCTGTATTTGGAAATGCTATCAGTTGTGGTTTAGAACTTTGTAATCTTGAGGTTTATATATTTATATTTTATCTATACTATATGTGAAGGTAAAATGGCTAGTGACAAGTATAAATGTATTATAAATTGAAAAAAAAATTTTTTTTTGTTGAAATTCATCATGACTGTGTTCATTTATATAAGCACTTGAAAATATAAAAATTAGATAGCATAGACAATTTGGAAACCGTGTACACCAGATGATAATTGTTGAAGTTGCCAACAAAGTTTATAACATGTTTATTCAATTTACAATCATAAATATTTTGATCCTTGCAGGATTTTTCAATTGACATATTTCTAAGGCAAAAATGGGTCGACGAGAGGCTGTCATTTGAACATTTAACAGATGACAAATCACTAGAGCTGGATCAAAAAGTAATGGATAAGATATGGGTACCAGATACTTATTTTGCAAATGAAAAGAGAGGATTATTCCATGATATTACTGTTCCGAATAAAATGATGCATCTTTTCCGAAATGGCACTGTTTTCTATAGCTTGAGGTAAATCGAAGGAATTAAATTTGAAACACTACATGAGCTGAATAAAAGATATATTGGTGAATTCACTTCCTTGAAATATAGTCAATTCACAATCACAATACAGATGCTAAATATAAAAATGTTTCCAATAAATCGAATAACATAATAAAGATGCAATAAAATACGAAATTACATGTACATAGATATATGAAGATGTGGTATGAGTGCCAGACAAGTCTCAATTCAAGTCACAATTTTTAAGGGTAAACCATTATATGTGAAAGCAGAACTAAATAGAAAACTGAGTTTTTGCTTATGCATTTGGTATTTGTTTCTTATTTTTGTGAACTTATCTAAATACATTCATTTCAAAAAATATTCGTTCAAAAGAAGATATAAGACATGATCGATCTTATAGAACTTATTGACATAGCAATATAATCTTGTAACTTTTGTATATAAGAAAACAAATTATATATAACATATGTTATTCAGGGTTGGATTAACTCTCAGTTGTGTTATGGATTTGTCCAAATATCCATTGGATTCACAGACATGTCCTATACAGATAGAAAGTTGTAAGTATAGACGTCATGTTTTAAAATCATATGTTTTGATTGTGAATATACGTGTTTTCTATATAAAACGGATTGCTAGCTCTGAAACTATGGGCTTGTTAGCTAGTAGATATTAAATAATTACATGTAAAGCATTATTCCATTGAAAATTAATACAACATTTCCCAATTAACTATTGCATGTAATATCCGATGGACCCTGACCTGACATATGTCTTGTATTTGTTTTTAAATTGGAATTTAATTTATGCAATTTGTCTTGATTTGTACTTTTTAGATGGATATACCGTTGACAATGTCAAATTTAATTGGGAACCCATAGAACCAATCGAATTTGATGAAAAAGAACTTGCACAGTTTACTCTTTTTGACGAATATGATATTAAAAGCTGTTTTAGGCGTACTAATACAAGTAAGTAAACTATTTTTTTCTTTTTACCATTTTGGTAAATATTTTAAGCGACAACTACCAGTCCATAGTGCAGACAATAGCCGAAGGCTTTTTTTCCAAAGTAGTGAAAATAGAGAAGTTCTCGCTCGGAAGCTTGTTTTGTTAATATAGAGTTTTAATTGCTTATGCCATGGTATTTTGTGAGTCATTTGTCTGTATAAGAGGGGCGAAAATAGCAGAGGGACAGTTAAACTCATAGATAAAAAAAAATTACAACGCCAAGGATAAAAGACAAACAGACACATAATAATAGAACAGAATAAACAACATTGACAAGCAGCGCGAACCCCACGCAAAATTTAAAGGTGATCCCAGATGCTCCGAAAAAGTAAGAAGATCCTAGTCCACATGTGGCACCTGTCGTGTTGCTCATGTTGTTCGAACCCGATAAATAGTCTTATTTGGTAGGTCGTAGTCGTATAATGTCTACTATTTATGTACTTCAAACCTGATGTTTATGCATTTAATTTAGTAGCTGTAACACTAGTTTCTGGTATAAATGTGTAAATGTGATATGGACAAATCTTTTCTTATATGTATCTGTAAAATATATCAGATGATAGTTTTTGCTATTATACCTAGTATATCCAGTGCAGAGCTTTTAAAAAGAGGCGAAATATATATGAAACGGACAAACTCATTAGTCAAAAATAAAATGACAATGCAATGGCAGTAAAAGAAAATTAAAAAGACGACAATTTTCATAGAAAAGTAATTTTATATAAAAATTGATAAAGCCTGACCAACACGAACCCCAAAAGAAACAGATGGTGATATCAGATGAAATAGTGAGCAGATCCTGCTCCACCTGTGGTTACATAATTAGACTAAGTACTAGTAGTCATGAGTTGTAACATTATAACCTTTCCATATATTTTTTTATTCCTGATAGTATAGCTTAAAACGAAGTTTCTGTTGTTATCTTTTACTTTACTTCAGCGTTTAGATAGAAACATATATATAAGTGAACATCAAAATAAATCATGATTCAAGACCTGCTTTCTTAATTTAAATATTGGTGTCTTATTCGGAAAAAATCTTATTGTCGCCCTATGGTTCCAATACTGGTTTGGATCAAGGTTACTGGTTGCAATTTTTTGATTTGTTACCCAATTCCTACGATGTTCAATTATACTGTGTATACGTGCATAATGCATATAATTGAATGGTTTCAAACATATACGGTCGAAGTGTTTCACACAAATTCATATAGATTCTTTTTAAATTGAAAAGGGTCTATATAACTATATAATAGATAATAATCTTAATCCTTTTCATTTCATTTGAACTGTTCAACATTCTTTTTCGCTTTTTATTTCTTTTTAGCTGGAGAGTTTGCATGTCTGTTAGCCGAACTACATCTTCAAAGGAACAGGGGATATTACATCATACAAATTTTTGTTCCCAGCATTCTTATTGTCACGTTGTCATGGGTATCATTCTGGTTGGATATTGATGCTATTCCAGCACGAATCTCACTAGGCGTGCTGACTGTGCTCACCATGACAACACAAAGTGCCGGTGCACGCGAATCTTTACCAAAAGTATCATATGTTAAGGCCATAGATGTCTGGATGTCAGTATGTTTAATCTTTGTGTTTGCTTCATTGCTAGAATTTGCATACGTCAACGTCCAAGCAAGACGAAAAAGCAAAGAAAATTCTACAGATAAGAAACATGTACGTACATAGAAATATTTCATCTTCTTCTTAATTCTATTTTTGTTATACAATTGTAATCTGTGTTTTTTTTCAAAAAGTTTTTCATTTTTCATACTTTTCAGGCTGACAGTTTGTAATATCAACTTGTGTTAAAAACGATTAAAGAATTAGATAAGAGTAAAAGTCAACCCAACTTTTGCCTTCGGCTGTTTTCTGTCTATCGGTCGGGTTGTTGTCTCATTTGACACTTCCACATTTCCATTCTCAATTTTAGATTGTGTTTGCATATTTTTTATAAAGAATATGTGATGGTAAAATTACTTAATACTTATTTGGAATAAACAATATACTATACTGAAATAGAAAAAATAATTCATTAAGATACATCAAACTGAATTGTAAAGTCCAGCACATCCTCATTTAATTTAGTATAACTTGTTTAGAAAGAAAAAAAAACGCTTCAATGTACACATTTATAAAACTATTTTATTTTGTTATTTAGATAAAATTGAATTTTAGATTTTTTTATCTTATAATTCATATGATAAAAAAGTGTTAAATATAATATCATTTGCTATTCTGTCATATGTGTTTTATTTGTTTTATGTATTATCGATTTAATTTGGATGTAGTTCAAAAGATGGGCGAAAATTAACATAAGCACACACAAACTCACAGATGATCGAAAATACACTGACACCGCCAGGGCTAAAAATAGAAAGACACACAGACAAATAATAGTATGCAACACACAACATAGAAAATTAACGACTAAGTAACAAGAACTCTACCAAAAAAGCGTGAAGCAAATGTGTACCGATGAATATTAATATATACTTTTGTTATAAAAATACAGATAGATATATGGTTATTATTTCCCGATTTAAACTTATTCTTTAGCCATGCACCATGCTTTAATTATGTTTATTCTTATATACTTTTTTTTCTCGCGTTTGAGTTTTGATTTTAAATGAAATAAGAATTATGTCATAAGAAAATAAATTCTTATTCTATTATGTCATTTAAAAAAACAATTGGAATTATAAAATATATTGACTAGAAGTGTATTTTGATATGATAACAAATTAAAAAATAATAAAAACTTGAATACAATAGGTTATAATCAACAACCTTTGATTGTTTAGTAAATTTGTAATACGCCTGTTAAAAGCGTTAATTTGATACTACTTTTTTTAATCTCATTTCAGTTCTGTCGTAGTGATAGTGTACTTACAGACAGAGTAAAGGCCCGACAAGTAGACAAACTATCAAGACTTATCTTCCCATTGTCATTTATCATATTTAATTTAGTGTTTTGGATTTATTACTTGGTTTAGTAAATAGATGTTTCATTATCCTTTTAACATTCCATGCTACATTGAAAACGGTGCCAAAGATGACGATAAAGATTAAAATGAAAATATAGGTGTGTAAAACTGTGATACTTTGCTATAATTTATTTGCACTTTTGTATACAATTAAATTCAATAAAAAAAAACGCACTTTAGAAGGAAAAAAAATAAATGTCTTTGTTTCATATTAATATATTCAGTGTTTTGGGTCTGATTTTAGTGACGGCGATGTTCTTGATCTGCAGGATCACCGCATCTGAAGTTTCATATTCCTTTTAAATTTTATCCTGTATCTCTGCTTTATTGTCAGTGTCATAGTGGATACATGATAATCAAAATTTTAGCTGTCTTGAGACTTGAAAACACACAAAAGGTACAAATGGGCCATTCATAACTCATTGTTCAAAGGTAATCTGACAACTTCATTGCAGGTGTTACGGAGAGTGAGAAGATCCTGCTATACACGTGGCAACCGTCGTGTTGTTCATGTTGGTACAAACCCAATGATTAATCTTATTCGGTTGGCCACTTTTTAATAAAGGGCATATAGTAGTAGTTTCGAATATTGGAACATATCAGTTGTTATTTTCGAACAGATATTCCATATAGGTCATCCAAAAAATGATGGCGTCCGTTAAATTTATTAAGTGTATATTTTAAGATTTAAAAGGTTTAAAAGCTTCCAAGTGAGCAGCAACCCTCTATTAAGAAAGTCATGATAGAAAAAAAACCCTGTAATAATGATTCAACTCAGAGATATATACTAGCTATGCACACTGGTGGAATATTGCAACATAAAAAAGAACGTTTATAATAGGGAAGCTGAAGTCGTCTCTTTTGTCGTAAATTGTGGGTTTCAACCGACCCTCATTGTCAATGTCTAGACGAAAATTAAAATATAAACTGTATTTATTGCATGCATTATTTGAATTTCAATATATGATAGATGTACATTTGTAGATAGACATACAGATATAAAAAAATCTCAACAAAGAAAAGTAAATAGACATAAAGACAAAACAATCTATATTTTTTACTTGCTAATGAAACAAAATAAAAGCTCGGCAAGACTCACTTTTTTCCTATATCTAAAATTTGTTCAAACTAAATCTTTTTTTTCCTATAATGTACGCTTTATTTGTATATCAAACATAGCAAAGAAGAAAATTAATTGGAAAGATGAAAATGGATTATGAAAGATAAAAAATGTTTCTTTCGTTTTAATGACACTAGACTTTCATCTAAATAATTGATGAAACAAGATAAGAAAGAGTTATAAAGGTTCAATCAATATCATACCATTCATCTAAAAATTTTCTAATGACAAACATGATGTTTTCTCAATAATCAAATTAAAGTGCATCAGATCAATGGTTGTTTTAACGTTTGTTTAGTTCACAGATCAAAACTTTCTTGCATTGCTTAAAAAAGAGACAATTTCTTTTTTGAATTGTTGGTCAGTTTGTAGTGTGTTTTCCTCCAATGCGAGATGTCATAGAGTCGAAACCTCTACCGGGTAAAACAACAGACGATATGAAGTAGCAATTCATCATGACTCTGCTCATCATGTCGATGTCGGTCTAGTACAAACAATGTAAATATATATTTTGCTTGTCTTGAGTATGCATTGTATCTGCTGTTGGAGGTTAAACAGCTGTCTCTCAGAACCCTCGGCTGATTGGTGAAATAATTGTGGGTTTGATGATAAAAGCATCAAATTTTGCATGGTAGTAGAGATGGGTATTCTAAACAATATTAGCTATGGACCCACCTTGAAATTTCAAAATGGCGGCTTTTTTTCAAGATGGCCGCCGTCATATATAAAAATTAACAAATTTGGCTAATCCTAGGTTACCATATGATTTTTTGGGGGTGCTAAAGAGTTTAAAAGTAGGGAAACTTGATTGCATTATGAACAAATAAGATTTGTTTTTGTCATTTTAGGTATTGGTAGTCTTGTAGCAGTATATTTTGAGATATAAACTAGTAGTTTTAGCAATGTCAAAACAGTGCAAAATTGTAGATCCGGAATTACCATCAACATCTTCTATATCTGACGACTTTGATTGGAACGAATGTATTTTTTGCCAAGAACAGACTAAAGAAAATTTACAGTGTCCCGCTAATAGCAAGCGATCTGACGTAGATGTAGGAACAGGATACAAAACACTTGAAACAATTTTAGAACGATGTCAGCTAATTGAATGGTTCCCGATTCCGATTAGATTAAAACATTTCATTGACGAAAACGGTTTGGCTTTAAACTTGCAGCTGCACAATGCAAAATGGCACAAAACATGTAGAAATAAGTTTTCAGAGTTAAAGATTGACAGACACGAAAAGCAGAAGAGAAAAGGAGAGAGTGGTGAGCAGGTTGGGACTAAAAGTAAAATAACACGACAAAGTGTTGGCTCTGCAACAATGACTATGACTGAAGATTGATTCTTCTGTGGTGAGTCTTCAGGAGATCTACACAAAGCATCTACGTTTCAAATAGACAAACATGCACGTAAATGTGCACTTGACCTGCAAGATACAGTACTTTTGGCAAAACTAAGCGCAGGTGACATGATTTCCCAAAGAAGCCATTTATCATGTTAAGTGCCTGACACATTTGTATAATAGAGCAAGACCACTAAAGATTATTGATGAAAGTTCAGACAGTCGTATCCACGGGATCGTCCTCGCGGAGCTGGTAGTGTACATAGAAGAATCACGCATAGACTCTGATGTAATTCCAATTTTCAAATTAGCAGACTTAACGCGGATGTATACCTCTCGAATGGAACAGTTTGGGTTAGAAACATATGCAAGGGTGCATTCAACAGATCTAAAAAACCGAATTCTTGCAGCAATCCCAGACTTGCAGGTCCATAAACAAGGAAGAGACGTGCTATTATTATATAACGATGATGTTGGTGCTGCAATAAAACAGGCAACAAGAACAAATTATGATGATGAGGCAATTTTATTGTCTAAGGCTGCACAAATAGTGCGAAAGGACATGATGGCAATGCAATATATATTTAATGGAACGTTTGAGACAGGTTGTCAACAAAACTCTGTTCCACAATCATTGAAAACATTAGTCGGAATGATCCTTGGTGGACCAAATATTAAAATGCATTCAAGCAATTCTATTGAAGCACAGACTACACTAACTATTTCACAGCTGCTTCAGTTTAATTCCTCCATACGCAGACGAAAGGATTCCTCCGCAGTTTTCCATTCAACAGAACGAGAGCCACCTCTCCCAATATATTTAGGCCTTCTGCTACATGCTGAAACGAGGAAACGAGGGTTGATTGATAAAATGTACTCTTTAGGTTTATCATTATCCTATGACAGAATAATGAATTTATCTACTGCTCTTGGCAACTCTATCTGTGAGGCTTTCAATAATGAAAATGTGGTATGTCCAGCAAAACTTCGGAGTGGTGTGTTTACAACTGCAGCCGTGGATAATATCGACCATAACCCGAGTTCGACAACTGCTCAAGGATCGTTGCATGGAACTGCCATATCACTTTTTCAACATCCAGTTCCAGGAAATGTTGGTGTCGAGAGATTAACCATACCAATTGATTCTACAGTATCAAAGAGGGAAGACCTGAAACCGTTACCAAAAGCCTATACCATCGTCCCTCCTGTTGTTCTTCCAAAAGAACCTGCAGAAATACCAACGGTTCATGGTCCGATGATTAACGATGGTACAGTGATAGCAAGTGCAATGAATTTGGAGTACAGGTATGTTCTAATTTTCAGACGTATGCTGAAAGACAAAAGTCTGGTTGAGAACCGCAATATGATACCAGCTTTAAAAAGTTGCAATAAACAACTATTATTGTAGCTTTTATTTGATTGAGTTTGGTAGGTTAGCTGTTGTCTGAACGTTGAGTTTTCAAATGTTTGATGTTTGAACACATTGTGAATATTCTGCTCTTTCCATAACAGTATACATTAGCACAACTTGTAGAATGGTTGCCTAAACTATACCAATACTCACCTTTTTAATTCTAGCACTATATACGTATATAAAACTAATTCTTACCTTTAGAAAACTGTATGCCTATGTCAATAATACTAACCTTTATAGAAAACTATACACATATACTTACCATTTATAGCCATGCTTCAACTGCTCGCCTCTCATGTGATATTAACACTCATTATTTGCACATTTGCTATGTTAATTGCTTATTCGTCTGTCTCTATGCACACATATATATTAGAACACTTTATCATTTATTACTAACTCAATATAAAGTAAAACATAATGTTTCAGGTGGTTTAATCATGTAAATACCAAAATTGAAGCAGATGACATTGAAGACATGGAATATTCCTGGGCAGCTTTCCACGCTAGTCAAGCCACATCAGATATCAATGCACCGTTAGATATAAGTTCACTGTTACCCATGTTTCAGGAAGAAGCTAAATCTATCGCAATGATTAGACATTCTATGAATATAGCAAAACAATGTGTTCAATTTTTAAATCCTGGACAGATACCAGTAATAACCTGTGATCAGCCTCTCTATGCACTTGCGAAATTAGTTCAATGGAATTGGCCAAACAAATTGTCGTCCTGTTTGGAAGTCTTCACATAGAAATAGCAGCGCTGAGAACCATAGGCGATTGGTTAGACAATAGTGGTTGGACAAGTGCCTTGAGTCAATCGAATATAGCATCATCAGGAACAGCAGATTCGTTTTTGAGAGCTTCTCATGTCTCCAGAACACGACACGCCCATGAAGTAATTGCAAGTGCACTGTATATTCTTATGCAACGAGCATACAGGGTGTGTATGGAAGAACCTAGCCTTGAAGATACTGATGTTGGCGTGAGCTGAGAGAAATTGAAAGTCCACTTTTTCACTTCTGGTCGTTAACATTGAGGTTTGAATTGTACATTCTGCTGTTTGTACGATCATTAAGAGAAGGTAACTTCAAATTATACAAAGATTCTATGACACAGATTATTCCATGGTTCTTTGCTTTAGACCATCCAAACTATGCAAGGTGGCTTCCAGTACATGTACGGGATATGATGGCATTGAACGATACAGCTCCAAGTGTTGCAACAGAATTTGAAAATGGCAAGTTTGTGTTGCATAAATCGCATAGTAAATTTTCGTCAATTGCTATAGATCAAGCACACGAACAAAACAATAAACTTGTCAAAGGAGAAGGTGGAGCAATAGGCTTGACTGAAAATATGGCACAACTTCAGCGTTGGATGGTGTCTGGACTGGAAATGGCCAGAGTAATCAACGAATTCCAAACGCCACAAGAATGGATTAAAAGAGATCAAAGTAAGGGACCTGATGTTCGACATCATGAACAAACAAAGAGTAAACAAACAACTCTTTCAAATCAAGTTAAAGCTTTGTGTGCCGTTTTTGAGGAAATGGGAAATCCTTTTCAGGAGCAAAGTACAGATTTGTTGATTCTAGATACACGAGACATTGTTGATCCACGTGTCTGTGAGACTATACGAAATGTAGAAAATCTTGGAAAAGAACAATACCATCAGTTTGTAACTAAAAGACTCCAAAATAAATCAAAGTCGCTTCATGTACCAATAAAACAAAACAAGCTATTGCTGTTCAGTCGACAACAACCGAAACAAAAGACAAACAGCAGATAACATCTTTGAAGCAAAACTGTTCTCATTTTTCACAATTATATGTTTCATGCCAAGTAAGAAATGGTAACTTAGAGGAATTCTTTCGGCATGAAAACCAATCATATCCTCCAGCTCTTTCACAGTTTGGAGAAATGCGTCTAGGATCAAAATCTGACCTGTTAGTTCCATTAGAAAGATTGACAGAGCTGCACGAGGAGGCACCAAATGCAGACGTGTTGTTCATAGATGGCGCCGCCATCATTAATATGTTGAAACCCCGTGGAAGTAAGACATGTGAAGACTATTTCAATGACATTTTCATGCCTTACATACATGATCAGTTGCGCTTTGTAAGTAGACTTGATGTAGTTTGGGATGAGTACATCTCGAATAGTTTGAAAGCCTCAACAAGATGTAAAAGAGGCAAAGGTGTGAAAAGACGTGTCCTGCCAGATTCAAGAGTACCAGGAAACTGGGAGGCATTTCTTAGGGTTAATGACAATAAAACAGAGCTGTTCATATATTTAGCTGAACAATTAGTGGCTTCAGCAAGAGGGTCTGATGAACAGAAACAGGTGATTACTACGAAAGGAACTGATGTTCTATGCAGCCTACCAAAAGATATTAGTAAATTATCACCGTGCACACACGAGGAAGCAGATACACGGATGATGCTGCATGTGTATGATGCTGTAGAAGAAGGATTAAAACGGGTTATATTGAGGACAGTTGATACAGATGTCGTAGTTATTGCAATTTCTATTGTCCATGAAATTGAGGTGAATGAGTTTTGGATTGCTTTTGGAGTTGGCAAATATTTCAGATATTTAGCTGTTCATGACATCGCCAAAAGTCTTGGACCTTTACGTTCACGGGGACTTTTGTTCTTTCACTCCTTTACAGGTTGTGATCAAGTATCGTCGTTCGCTTACAAAGGAAAGAAAACCGCATGGGATACATGGAGCTCTTTTGAAGAGATTACACCTGTGTTTGAAACATTAAGTAGAACAGCATCACCAAATGTTATTTCCAATTTCATGCTTCAGATAGAGCGATATGTTATACTAATGTATGATAAAACAAGCCAATGTACGAAGGTGAACGACGCACGGAAAGATCTATTCACTAGGAAAGGAAGGGCAATATATAACATTCCTCCATCAGAATCTGCTCTACTAGAACATACAAAACGAGCTGTTTACATGGCAAGCCTTTGTTGGGGGAAATGTCTAGAACCTTCTCCCCAAGTAGGTTCACCGAGTGAATGGGGATGACAAAAGGACAAAACACAGATGTGGATACCCTATTGGACATCCTTGCAACAAGCCTCAGCCTGTTGTAAGGAGCTGATAAAGTGTGGCTGTAAAATTGAAAATGGATGTCGTAGACGATGCAAATTCGTGAAGGCCATGCTGTTATGCACAGCACTTTGTAAATGTGGTGGGGAATGTGACAGAGACTAGATGACCAATCAATTTGTGATACACTTTGACAACTGAAGAACTGTAATTACTTTCGTGAAGAAATGTTTTTAAAGTACAATTTGATAGTGAAAAAAATAGTTGAAGGTTTTAGCAGTTTTGGTTTTGTGTATTTCACTTGCTTTGGCGGCCATTTTTAAAATGTTCACCATTTTGAAAATTATTGAGTAGTTCGAAATAGTAATAGAACTTATCTGAAATGATTCCTTATGTTGTATTTACTCTAAAAAGATTTAGTGTCAAATCTCTTAGCTTTTTTTTGGTAAATTTTTGAAATTTATAGCATCTGTCCGCCATCTTGAAAATTTCCGCCATTTTGGATTTTTCAGAGTGGGTCCATAGCCTAAATTGACCACAATATACATGTTTACCTTTATGCAAAGTCTCATGCTTTTATCATCAAACCCACAATTCTTTTGAAAATATGCACGAATCAGCTGGACTAGTAGCTTATATTGACAATATATTTGATGAACCTAAACCTTTTACAGTATTATTATATTAGCTAATGCATGATCAATACACCCCAGCTTGCATTGTGCGTCCACGAAAATACAATCAGCCTAACAGTAAGTTCGTTCGGCTCTGATATGATTTAAAATCTTTAAAAAAATCTCGAGGATAAGTAATGTTAGCAGTATGAATCTGAGATAAACAAAAAAAATCCTTCAACCAAAATTTACTTTTAATGGATGAATTTCATATACATTTGTAGCAGTTTCGAAGTTTGAGCATTACATCTAAAAGAAAACGCTTTGAACTTTGTGTGTGTCACCTACATATCATTTTGTTCATATTTCATGATATGGCCTACTATGATTAATCGTACTTGCTGTAGTAGTTTTCTACAAACTTTCAAATTTCTATTAAAAACAGATAACGTTGCAAAATAAAGAGATACAGTATATACATTGTCTTTGTTGACATAAACTATCATTGAAATGGTTCCAAATTTTTATGTCTGCTATATAATACTATATATTTCTTTTTTTCTATCCGTGAACAAAATACGACAGCTGTGCCCATAAAGTCATTCTTACATTTTTTTAATGTTCCACAGAGGTAGAACAATTCAAAAAGGTTTTAAATAAACTCATCATAGAAACATTTTTTTATATTAAAGCCAGACGCGTTTCGTCTACAAAAGACTCATCAGTGACGCTCGAATCAAAAAAGATTATTTTATTCTAAAACGTCTTTATAAGAGATTATGCCTGCATCTTACTTTAATATTCCAACCTTTTATAAATGTCTAGGTCACTGAATCTACCTGTTCGATATAAAAAATGGTATTCTTTGAGTTAAATATAACTTATTCATTTTCATGTCACGAGTGTCAGCAGTTTTTTTCTTATTTCAAGACATACATTTTTTAAGTAAATTAAGTTTCCATATTATTATTATTAATCTATGGGTGACCACGAGGTAAATTAGAATTACAGCGAAGTGGTTAAAAATGGTTAATTATTTATGATTAAATGTAAACAATCAAAAATGGTTCAATGTAAACAAACAAACAAAATCATCATTAACGCCTTAAATTATATTTGAAACATAACATCAAAATTGATAGGATTACTCTAGAAAGATGTTCCTCCCATGTCCATTAAAGTGACATATCTTAGGACAACGTTTTGACTAATTCAATGAGTCAATTCACCGATACCGCATAATGGGGCTACCTCATAAGATACACATGTACCATGAAAAAAAGACACAAAACAAGACAAAGAAAAAAATCACACAATCAAACCTACTGCACAACAAACTGAGCACGAATGTATATTATAAATTAAAATATTATTGTTTATACATTGTGTGCAGTGAAACCCCTTTTTAATTCGAAATTACAATTATAACGGCCTAGACACTGGAGTTTTTATAGTCTATTTTAAGAATCATCATCTGATTTGTGTATATTTCCTTCATATCAATACATTGTACCTTATTATTAACATAACAAAAGACGTGATGTACGATAAAATTGAAACTGCTTAATAAATACAGGTAGCCTTTGTGAGAAATAAAAAATGATAAAAACATACTTTATTCAAATAATTATATATGGTGAGAGGTATAGATATATAGATCGATAAGGACTACATGTACAGGTACATTTGTACAAGGATAGATAATATTTATAAAGGTGGATGTTAATAATTTATAGTGGGAGGTTTTTTTTCTCATTTGCTTTTTCCCCGACAAATGAGTCTGTAAAAATGGGGCCCCCTTAGTTGTTCCCTGGGCAACTGAGGGTTGATGTAACAGGTGATTATAAATAAAATATGTTAAATATAAAAAAAAAAAAAATACATTGTACCTTGTTTAAAATTGTTGTTAGGATGTGGTTTAGTTTTAAAATAAACATTAGGGTTTTGATGCGTTTTGTTATTTGATTTTGCCATGTGATAATAGACTTTCCGTATTGATTTTCCTCTGAGTTCAGTATTTTTGTGATTTTACTTTTTCATCATTGCCATCATGTATCCATAATTTATCTTAAATGGACTGCTTTCGTGTATAGACTGATGTGTTTGTAATATAGACTGACATTCATGTTTTAAATCAACACATTGAAACAAATCTAGATGGATATGTCGAGTTAATATGTGCTATCTGTCCCACATGGATTATATTTTCTATAAATAAATACATGTTATTAAGAAACCGTGGTAGATAACCAACTGGAATCAAGTGAACAGTAGTTGTGGCAGGCGATAACTGACTATATCATATTTTATTACTTATCTACTAGTAACCTGCTATTATTACCTCCCTGTCTTCACTTGGAAAATCAGGACAAGATAATCCAGCGGACCCCACAGTTTATGTAATTGATATTAGGACCTTACATAATGCACTCACATACATACCTATCTTTATAAAGATAACACATGTGAAAATTTGTTTTGAAGAAGTTTGTAGTACTGAAATGTTCTGGAATCATGTATACTATATCAAATACCAAGACCCTAAAGCCTTTAACGTGTTATTTTTCAGGAACAAGATTTTAACAATGTATGACAGACAATTTAGATATACTTACTCTTCCAGAGCACTTTACATTTAATTTATTGTATGGAATTGTGTCACTTCTTCCTCAAACGGTTTCGTCTTGCAAACATGGTTGCTGCAAACATACATAGTTTTGAATGGACAGTTGTCTCATTGCACTCACACCACATCTTTCTGTATCTATAGATTTCAAATTTCGTGACAAAAGAATATCTAAGGAATATGTTATCAACTTCTGTGTTGACGTTGGTTTTTAACGAGCAATGTACGTGTCATTTATAATGACTTAAAAGACATTTATAATAGAAAGGAATATAATGTAATGAATACACATGTATGGACTTTATTGGCTGGCATATGCTATCATAAAGGGATAGCAATTACTCGAATGAGAATATATAATTACAGAAAAATAAAACAAAAAATACATAAGAAATTTACTGTTCCTTATCTAGCAATTTCATCCGATGGACTTGTTAATATGCTGGCAACGTCGATTAGAGGATACCATGACGTCAGAAATGGTTCGCTTTTTTATACAAATTCTGCTTTAAGTGTTGAGCTTTAGTTTAATAATTTTGTTTTATCAAATACTGTTTCATATCATATTGACATATTTCCCACTTCAAAAAATAGAAATACGAGTGTTTTTCAACTGCCATACGTATCAATGTTTTCATACAATTAAATTTGTCTATATTGTGGATGCTTTATTTATTCATTTGAATTCGCGCCAAGCCTATGTAAAATCTCTTGCATATTAAAACATGTAGTACGGTTGATTTACATATCATGCTTACATTAACTATGAATGCATAAAAATTCTTACGATTTGGGCAACGAAACTGGTGTAAGATAGTCTTGACTGTCCCTCTGGTATATTTTGCCACTCTTATACAGTACTATACGAAGATGATGTTATAAAATTGTATTGATAAAATGACGTTAAGGATCTTAATATACTTTCTTTAATGTCTGTGTCTCTATCAAATGTTATACAACAATAGCTATAAATTTATGTTTAGCTATTTCGATTGCACACGCTGAAATGTCTCTTCTGTCTATCTTTTAATCATAATGGAATAAAAATTAAAAGGTCAATGTAAAAAAACAAACTACCAGACAGACACGTGCACCTTACAATCATTCCATTCCACAACAAATTTGACCTATTGCTTAATGTGCCTGATAAAACTAAAAACATGACAAAGTAACATTAACCAATGAACCATCAAATTAGATCGAGGACAGATAAACCCTGCTAGACAGAAACGTCACTCATTCACTCATTATATACACCAAACATGAGTGACCATTGATAATAATATCTGACTAATTGACAAAATCATCAAAACATATAATTGTCCAATGATTCATAAAATCTAGGTCAAGGTCAGGTCAGACATGCATTCATTTCATACATTGGTTATAAGACCAAATAAAAAAAAAATATAAAAAACAATTCAATACTTTTTCGTTTTCGTGTCTGCCTATTGATACAATCATGAAGTCAAAATATAGTAGTAACTGTAACTAGAAGCTCTTAAGAGCCTGTGTCGCTCACATTTGTATATGTGTATATTAAACAAAGGACACAGATGGATTCACGAGAAAATATGTTTTGGGGATGGTGAAATGTTTGAAGCTCTTTACTGAACGTTCTTGCAACTTACAAATATCTCTATCTAAAATCAACTTTGCCCATTAGTAACAGAGGGAATTATTTTTTAAAATTTTATAAAAATTTACCAAATCAATAAAAAATGTTAAAAATTTACTGTAAAGGGCAATAACTCCTCGAGGGGTCAACTGACCAAAAATGACATGTTTGATGATCTTACTTTGCTCAACATTATTGCTGTTTACAATTTATCTCTATCTATAATAGTATTCAAGATAATAACCAAAAACGGCAAAATTTCTTTAAAAATTACCAATTGGGGGCAGCAACCCAACAACCATTCGTCCATTTCATTTAAAAATTTCAGAGCAGAGAGATATTTACTTAATCAACAATTTAAATCAATCTCAGATTTGCTCCAAATGCTTTGGTTTCAGAGTTATAAGCCAAAATCTAAATTTTACCACTCTGTTCTATTTTTAGCCATTGCGGCCATCTTGATTGGTAGGTCGGGTCATTGGACAATTTTTTTTAACAAGAAACCCCAATGATGATTGTGGCCAAGTTTGTTTAAATTTGGCCGTGTAGTCTCAGAGGAGAAGATTTTTGTGAAAGATTACAAAAATTTATGAAAAAATGGTAAAAAATGACTATAAAGGGCAGTTACATCTTAAGGGGTCAATTGACCATTTTGGGCATGATGACACATTTGTAGATCTTACTTTGCTGAACATTATTGCTGTTTACAGTTTATCTCTATCTATAATAGTATTCAATATAATAACCCAAAAACGACAAAATTTCTATGAAATTACCAATTCATGGACTGCAACCCAACAACCGGTTGTCTGATTCATCCGTAAAGTTCAGAGCAGATAGATCGTTACTTGATAAAAAATTAGACCCCTGTATTATCTGCTCTAAATGCTCTGGTTTCAGTGTCCTACATCCAAAATCCACAATTTACCCCTATGTTCTATTTTTAGACATGGCGAAAATCTTGGTTGGTTGACCAGATCACCGGACACATTTTTTGAACAAGATACCCCAATAAAGATTATTGCCAAGTTTGGTTAAATTTGGCAGAGTAGTTTCAGAAGAGAAAAATTTTGTAAAAGTTAACGACGACGGACGCCAAGTGATGAGAAAAGCTCACTTGGCCCTATGGGCCAGGTGAGCTTAAAAAGGTATTCAGTATGATATAAGATTTTTTAAAACACACCAATCACTCGAAACCTGCTAGTACTTCCTGTTGATGTCGCACACCTACACACCATCGTTGTGGACTTGAGTCGTTTGGAATTCATTACAATTTAAATTTTCTGAATTGTAATAAATTTTGATACATGAATATTCCCTGCTTTTCCTTTCTGATAATCTTTGTGTATTTATAACCTAGTCTTTTTAAGCGGGTTTCGAATTGACCCAGTCGTTTTTTCCTTCAGTTATTTATGTTTTGGCACATATTCACTTGTCACTGATTGCCTGCCTATACGGAATGCTTTTATTATAATGAGCAGGATAACAACTTGTTTGGGACAGTTGTTGAAAATATCAGTTCGTTTAGAATAGAACAAATAATTACTATACCTTAATTTTGATTTTGAAATGAGTGTACACAAACAAAATTAATACTTTAAATGATACACCACATAACTTTTGGTAGCTCCAGATACTTATATTGTTGTTATTCAAGGAAATCTATTCATTAAAAAAGAACTTCACTTCTTGTAACTACGAATTTTCTCTTATTTTCTAGTGAAAATTCACATTGCGATAAGACGTGTCACGGTACTTGTCTATCACAAATTCATGTGTTTGGTTTTGATGTTATATTTGTTATTCTCGTTGGATTATGTCTGATGCTTGTTTTTTGTCTATGGATTTATGATTTTGAACAGCGGTATAATACCGTTGCCTTTATTTATTAGTATTATATCAATATGTAGCATAATTATATAAAAATCGAATCAGAAGCAATAATATACATCAAACTATTTTTGCTAAAGCATTTCTGAGACAAAACAGTCATCTCAAAAACGACTGAACATTTAAAGGTGTAATATACTCTGTTCGGTTAAATGCAAGTATCTTATCCCAGTAAACCTGATTGTAGATATATAGATAAAGGAAGATGTGGTGTGAGTGCCAATGAGACAACTCTCCATCCAAATAACAATTTAAAAAGTAAACCATTATAGGTTAAAGTACGGCCTTCAACACAGAGCCTTGCATTGGCTCACACCGAACAACAAGCTATAAAGGGCCCTAACATTACTAGTGTAAAACCATTCAAACGGGAAAACCAACGGTCTTATCTATATAAACAAAACGAGAAACGAGAAACAAGAAACACGTATATATTACATAAACAGACGACAACTACTGTACATCAGATTCCTGACTTAGGACAGGTGCAAACATTTGCAGCGGGATTAAACGTTTTATTGGATCCAAACCTTCTCCCTTTTTCTGAAACAATAGCATAACATCACAACATAGAAAAACACACGATAAAATATCAATTGGCAGATTTAACTCAATCAAAAATACACGTCATAGATATATTTATTAAAGTTATGTTCACCGGTATGTAAACCTTACCACGTGTATTTGGTTATTATCATACACGTGTTGAAAGTATATAAGAGATTTTACATTGGTCAAGCTAGAACTGAACATTATATTTGAATTAGATCAATTCAAATATTTTGTGCTATACATTTGGCGAGTAAGTGAATTTCAGATATTATATAACATTAGTCACTTATCACCTCTTTTTGTTGTCGAAAGTAACAGGTACAATGTTACTAGTTGAGCAAACTTTAAAGTTGATAATTGATTTCACATTATTTTAATAACATTTTTAATACAGTTTTGAATTTAGACTAAATTCGAAAAATGTGATGCTTTAGAAATTTAACCAAAGTTGTAGTAGGGACATCACAACCAAAATGTTTATACTATAGACTTTTTAGGCGATGCAATGTATATTACCATACGTCAGGTGGCTGTATGTGTGGCACAATGGTTGTTACAAGTGAAGCTAACACATACAAAGCAAATGCATTAACCCACTGTCTAAGTTGTGGCACTTCTTGTTTAATCTTTTTGAACATTTGAAGTATATAGATATAGGAAGATGTGGTGTGAGTGCCAATGAGACAACTCTCCATCCAAATAACAATTTATAAAAAAAGTAAACCATTATAGGTCATTGTACGGCCTTCAACACGGATCCTTGGCTCACACCGAACAACAAGCTATAAAGGGCCCCAAAACTACTAGTGTAAAACAATTCAAACGGGAAAACCAACGGTCTAATCTATATAAAAAAACGAGAAACACGTATAAAATACATAAACAAACGAGAACTACTGTACATCAGATTCCTGACTTAGGACAGGTGCAAACATTTGCAGCGGGATTAAACGTTTTAACGTTACACGTATTAACACACATTTGGTTTGATATTTTTTTTACAGCACGCGGATTAAAATTGTAATCGCTTTTCTAATTGATATATTGCGAAATCGTTCACCACGGTTTAAATGTTTGATTGTCTTTAAAGAGATACTTTCGAAAAAGTTTATCAGTCTAATTTATATTTTTCCCTTCACACGAGTAATACAATTATTATTCAAAACAGATTTTGAGTTCTGGCAACATATGGTTAGATAAACCTTTGAACTACGACCATAGTGAGTGACACATGTGATATAAAATAGTTTTCTGGTTTCATTTCTTTGGCCATATGAGGTTTATCAACAGCGGTCTTGATAATGATTTTCTTTTGTAATATAATTACAGTGGTCATTCATCTCTTACTTTTTCTTCGACAGTATCAGATATTTTATCATATATATATATATCATTTACTGTTTATAACTAATTTCACATTTTTTTTATATCCTTTATATCGGATTTGATGTCGCGTTACGCTAATGGATGTTCAAAATGAAAATATGTCCCTTCAAATGCTATATTTCTGGTTCTGTCAAATAATATTTAAAACCTCTTTCCTAGTTTCTACCATCTATTTCTTTACAAATCAAAAGCGGTTTTCAAACTTTTGCTGAAACAAGAAACAGGTCGAGTAGGCTGTGAACTCTAAAGTTTTTAAAAACAATTGTAAGAATAATTACAACTTAATGTCTTTTTCTATTTAACTTTGCCATTAAAGTGCGAGGTTTGGCATGCCATAAAACCAGGTTCAACCCACCACTTTTATTCCCCTTTAAACGTTTCCTGTACCAAGTCAGGAAGATGGCCATTGTTATATTATTAGTCGTTTCTCTGTGTGTTGCATTTTAACGTTGAGTCGTTTGGGTTTTCTCTTATTTTTGAGATATTGAGATAAGACGTGGCACGGTACTTGTCTATCCCAAATTCATGTATTTGGTTTTCATGTTATATTTGTTATTCTCGTGGTGTTTTGTCTGATGCTTGGTCCGTTTCTGTGTGTGTTGCGTTTCGGTGTTGTGTCGTTGTTCTCCTCTTATATTTAATGCGTTTCCCTCGGTTTTGGTTTGTTACCCCGATTTTGTTTTATGTCCATTGATTTATGAGTTTTGAACAGCGGTATACTACTGTTGCCTTTATCTAATTCGGATTATAGAAACGTTTGATTTCTCTCCTCATAAATTATTTTGATTGTGTTAATCCTCATGAGGAAATGGATTTCTTTTTTTTTGTGTCTATTCACTAACAGATACTTACAATTATTTTCCTTTCATTTAATGTTTAAGTTTAGAGTTTGCTACTAACCAGGGACTTTCCTATTTAAATGTTCCTTAAGCCTCGGTCACACCTTACCGGATAGCTCGAACGGACGCCTAACGGATAACTTTTTTTCAATCCGTTCATGTCCGTTAGACGTCCGTTCTTATCCGTTAGGCGTCCGTCCATATCCGTTGCATGTCCGTTAAGCGTCCGTTTTATCCGTTGACGTCCGTTCTGTCCGGTGGAAAATTTTGAGCATGTTCAAAACTTTGAACGGACGTCCAACGGATAAAATGTCCGTTGAACGTCCGTTAGGCGTCCGTTAGTCGTCCGTTTTGTATCCGTTACGTGTCCGTTATGCATCCGTTGGAGATCCGGTAGACCAATTCACCAACGGACGTCTACCGGACGCCTAACGGACGCCTAACGGATAAAACGGATGTGAAACGGACATTAACGGAAGGATAACGGATAAAACGGATGCCTACCGGATGTAAAACGGACAAATGCCAATTGAAATTTCACGTCAGAAATGCCAATAATTGGTATGTCAGATTTTCTTGAGTGTCATGAATATTTATTATTCGTGATGGATCTTGGAGTAAGAGCACGTCTTCGCTACAAAGTAGCTCTTATTCAGACTAGACTCAACTTAAATGTAGCAAATATAAACCTTATAGCTGTCGAAAGGAGAAGAAGGAGAAGACAAAGGAGATGGTGGACACGACCATGGCTTAGTCCTGAAAGACGACGCAGTTTTGGTCTATATGACCAACTCATGACCGAACTTAGGCGGGAGGATCGGTAGTCCTTTGTACACTTCCTTCGAATGCCCACAGAGATGTTCGACGATATATTGCAGGTTGGACCTCGCATAGCCAAGCAGAATACCTTTTACAGAAATCCGCTGGAACCAGGACTCAAGTTAGCAATTACACTTAGACACCTTGCTTCTGGAGTAAAATATCGTAGCATGCAGTACGGATGGAGAATTCCGCATAACACCATATCCGTTTTCATACCAGAGGTACATAATATAAACAAATTCAGAAAATCAACTTAAACTCTATAAGACTGAATTACCACACTGCTTCTACCTTGATTTTTTTTAATCAGAGTAGCTCTATATTTGCACACATATCATGCTAAACAAGACGCAATACAAAATAAAATCAACTAAACCAGTTAACTAAAGTGACCCTCGTGTGTAAAAACGTTAAAAAAAATCGGATAAATTGTTCTATTTGTTTGGTACGTGTGACTTTGATACCTGTCCTACTGACCACACTTTCCCAGAAGCAAATATTATAACATATATACATGTACTAGATACAATCATTTTAAGGTCACGTGTATGTGGTTTATTGCCTTTAATTTTCAGATGGTTTATTGCCTTTAATTTTCAGATGGTTTATTGCTTTTAATTTTCAGATGGTTTATTGCCTTAAATTTTTAGATGGTTTATTGCCTTTAATTTTCAGATTATTTTGTTCATCCGTTTTATCCGTTACGCTTCCGTTGGGTGTCCGTTTTATCCGGTACTCGTCCGTTGGATGTACGTTCGACGTCCGTTCTGTCCGGTACGTATCCGTTTCACGTACGTTCAATGTCCGTTGTGTGTCCGTTAGGCATTCGTTACATGTCCGTTAGTACACCAACGGACTCCCAACGGATAAAAATTTTGTCAACGGATAACTTTTTTTTTATCCGTTAGGCGTCCGTTCGAGCTATCCGGTAAGGTGTGACCGAGGCTTTACAGTTCGAGATTTTCTTTTGTTACGTGTAACGATATACTACAAGCTTGATATCCCTTCAATCATACTTCGGGCTATATATTAAAAAAATGTTGCATTAAATGTTTAGTTAATTTATAATAGAATTCAAAGTCTAATAGTAGAGACATCAAACTACTAATTAACTAAAATAATATTTCCTGAAGAGGTTAAAGCCAATGCAATATTTACATATGAAATTACATTACATGTAAGATTCATTATAATACGTTATTTAGATAGGCTAACAGCAATGTCGTGTCGTTCTGAAATAGATATTAAAAATAAAGTACACATGTAATTACTAGCAAAACTTGATAGTACTCGTGATTGTCATAATTGTAGCCAAATAATGTAGTTATAAGTACTGAATTTTTTTTTTATAGTTTTATACTGTTGTTAAAGTGTTGATAGTGCGTACATTTTTAGTGATTGTCATAATTGTAGCCAAATAATGTAGTTATAAGTACTGAATTTTTTTTTATAGTTTTATACTGTTGTTAAAGTGTTGATAGTGCGTACATTTTTAGTATTTTCAAAATGTACTTCGGTCACACTTTTATGCCGCAATTTTCTTTAAAAGAAGCATTCAATTCATAAATGAATCAGATAGCTGTATGAATAGCAATAATTTGTACTAGTTGTTCAACAACTGCTTACACGTGGATAGCACATGAGTGTTATCAGTGTTCAACTTTAAGGTGAAATTTGTGTTGATTAAACTTTATTTTCGTTGAATTCAATTGGAACATTTGGTATTATAGCTTACCTGAACTGCTGTAAGCCTTTTAATACTTTTATGCGTTGTTGGTGTTGCTTAATCTTAGTTTTACGTTGCGGTGGCCTTTGCTTCAACTTTTGATGTGTGTATTTTCAATGTTTTTGATTTTTCAAAAGTTGAGTTACAATATACATTGTCATGCATGTAATTATGTAACATTTTGAAGTATATATAATAAAATTGAGAATGGAAATGGGGAATGTGTCAAAGAGACAACAACCCGACCAAATAAAAAACAACAGCAGAAGGTCACCAACAGGTCTTCAATGTAGCGAGAAATTCCAGCACCTGGAGGCGTCCTTCAGCTGGCCCCTAAACAAACAAACATTTTGTTTGAAATGTTTAACTGCACTCAGAGTATCTTTTAAATACAGATACGTCAGTGAACTCAATTTTAGGTATATGCACCACAAACCGATTTATTTTATGCTGAATTGATATGTTTACCAAAATTTAGTAGTTAATATCATTAAATAACATTTTAATCATTTAACTAATTTATTCATTTAGAAATCTCTGACCCATGGTATTTAGTCTCATTCATATTTTCCCCTTTACACTAATTATAAAATTGATAATAAAAACACATGTTGAGTTCTGTCAACATATGGCGAGATTCACCTTTGAACTTCAACCATAGTGAGTGTGGCATTTGATATAAAATACTTGTCTGGTTAAATTTCGTCATCCATAGAGATTTGTCAACTGAGATATTCAGAATGAATTTCAAGATTTTCCTTTTTAATTCGATGACAGTGGTCATTCATTTCTTGGTTTCTTCGACAGTATCAGGTATTTTAGTGTTAATTTTATGTACTGTATATAATTGATTGCCGGATTTCAAAAAACTTTTTCTACAGTTTTTAATTTAAACTGAATTTGAAAAAGGTGTTTTGGAAATTTTACTGAATAAGCTGGGGAATCAAAGATTTTCAACATAATATGTAAGACAAATTACATCCAGATGTATTTTTTTCAAGCAATAGTATAATGTTTTTTGATTTCGCTACTCGTCCAAATTAATAAATATCTTTATTGTCCTGAAAAAATTGAATTTGGGCTTTTTTTTATGTTCATACACAAACTTACATTTTGTTCTATTCGTTTAATGTTTTAGATTTTTCTATTTAACCAGAACTCTCCAATATGAATTTTCATAAAAGTTGGGTATTTTAGTTAATACTTCATTTTTACGGTAAACTACAAACTTGGTATCGCTACCATCAAACTTCGAGCTATGTATTGAAAACGTTGCCTTAAACGTTTGTTATCATTTTAAATATAAAACTCAAAGTATGATAGTAGATAGAGATATCAAAAAGCTGGAGGACCACAATAAAATGTGTACCATGAAGAGGTTCAAGACAAGGCAATAAATATTAAAATTAAGTATATGACTGTTTGAGTACCACATTGATTCCAGTGGAGCAATAACTGGTAACACTTTAAAAGTACATGAGTGTGTCAACTATTGAAGGTGTGATTCGTACTTTTTAATCCTAATTTTTCGTTATGATGCGTTATCTTTTACTTTTATTGTGTGTATTACCAGTGTTTCGATTTAGTCACAGTTGGAATGCTCATTTCTTTAAACGTTGCATCATACATGTACTTGTTCATGTATTACATTTGAAATCAATGGACGATTTTGTAGAACAGAATATCTGAAACTTCGTTTGAATATTTTTTAAGCACAAGGAGTATGTTTTAAATTTCAAGTTAGTCAGTGATCGAAAATTTAGATTTGTTTTTACATTCAACCGATTTTTTTCATATTTTTATTGATATTTCTTTAGATATACAGTTGTCAATGTTATAAAATAACAATTTTATCGTTTAATTTACTCATCTTTTTATGAAATCTTACATGTATGTTTGAAGCAATTATTGTTTCTTTTGTGACTTTCGCAAAATATTTCAGTATTCCTATTTAAATCTGTAATTTACGTTTTAAACACTTGATAAACACAAAACATGTAGGCATCTGTTTCCCTACGGTGAGATTCACCTTTAAACTCTGATCATAATGAATGTCACATGTGGTATACAATATTGTAGATATTTAGTTGTAAATATTATCTAAAAACGTTTTATAGTTTAATTTATTAATTCATAATAGAGCTAGAAGAGCTGTTTATAATACATTTCCTTAGAAAGAGGGTACAATCGCGAAATGCAACCATTTTCCAAAATAAACACATTCAGTAATAGTTCTGGAGAGTTATTACGTGTCTGTATATTCTATATTTGGAATATGATTTACAGTCTTTCAATGTCATGAAAATGTGTAATAATACGGCATTATCTATGACGCGTTAAGATTTTCTCAGTATAAAAGATCTGATTTCAAGTCATTGATAGTTAGATTTTAAATTCTTCTCACCTTTGAACATTAACATGAAGCTTCTTATTCTGTGCTTGGCTCTTTGTGTCGGTAAGTTATATCTTATTCTATAAATTATTCAATTAGTGGTACATGCACCTACTATCAATTTTCATATGAGGTCAAAGCTGCCAGAGTTTTTAATGTTGTTTTTTTTAATAAATGTTATAAATTATGTTAATATTCATATTCTTGTCATAATTTACATTGTTGTAAGATATTTTAACATTGCCTTCATATTTTTGTATAATTATTTTAATTATGAATAATCATTTCATAACTTAATATTATTAAACTGATCTTACATAAACCTTTTTTTAGTTCGAGAGGCACTGATGAGTCTTTTGTAGGAGAAACGCGCGTTTGGCGCAAATACAAAATTTCAAGCCGGTATCTATGATGAGTTCATTAGTAACTGCGAGAAGTCTCAGATCTGTGCTTTGTTTCGTTTGAATTTTTGTAAATTTGTGTGTGTTTAGTATCCATCTGAAGAGTTAAGACCTTTTAAAATGATTAAAGCAAAAAAGGAAAAAAATATCTTATTGTAAAACAAATTTGATTCAAACTTTTATAGCAATTACCAAATTTAGACAACTTTTAATTATCGAACACAAATACACTCTGCAAGCCAGCGTGGATGTCGTCTGCTGGGGTCTGTCTGAAATGTCATTTATTGTGTTAGCATGTATCATGCCGTTGATTTTTTTCTCTTTTGAGTTGTTTCATATTTTGTAGTCATTGACTCTTCTGTACAAACTTAAACCGTAGATGTTTTAAGCATTGACCCATGTTCTAGGTAATATTCGTTTATAAAAAAAATGTTGTCTATTTGTAACTGCAATTGTAGCATACTCCTTATATCTTAACTAATGTGTCATTTAAACTATTCGAAATCCGTTTTCGTGCAGTATATAGTACTGACTCAGTGTTATTTCCGTTTGAGAATATTCAAATATTCTTTGAACAATTCTATGATGGTTAATGTAGAAACTAATTAGGACGCTAGACATATGAAAAATGTTTCTTTTAATACAATCATATCGATGTTTTCTTATCTTATCAATTAATTCATTTAGAAATCATTAGAAAAAAGGAAGGTTCTAACTCGTGCAAGTAAAATGGAGTTTTTACTTGGTTTTGATATGTTTTACGTTTTGCTTTTTGGATTAATACAATCACAGTATCTTGGCTTTTAATTTTTTGGATACATTTATAATGACCGTTATTCCAGTTAAGCGCTTCGGATGACTTAATTTATAAAATGTTGTAATTACAGTTGTTATGGGCGAACGGTGCCACCAGGCAAATGACTGCAGTGTAACACTGTGTTCTTCAGGCAGCAGTCTTGCTTGCATACATGATGAATGTACATGTACAACACAGTCTGGAAATGGTAAGATAATTTTAAGTTATCTAAATCTATGTACAGCCTTAATAAATATTGAAGTTAAAATTTCATACATCTTTTTTACGTCTTTGAAAATAAACGATTGGTGAAATTTAAAAGTTTTTGTTTTAATTTTTTATTTCATGAATAGCTTCATTTTTATTTTTTAAACTTCGGTTCGTTATTGTCCTTGTGAAGAAGAATACTAATCACATTATGACAAATGTATTCACTTATATGTAGCATAAGAAGATTATGCCAGGTACACATTGCAATTGAAAAAAGCTACTTTAAAATCGAAAATGTTGAGCAGCTACTTTAAAATCGAAAATGTTAAGAAGCTACTTTAAAATCGAAAATGTTAAGCAGCTACTTTAAAATCGAAAATGTTAAGCAGCTATTTTCATAAGAGTATAGTTATATAGTTTAGTCTTTCAAAGTATTTCAAAATATATTTCACACAACTTATTATCAAATATAAAAGAAACAACTATCATCAACCAGGCAATTCTCTAATATCTTAATGTTGAAAGTATCACTTTTTCATCGCATATATACGATTTACATAAACCTTAAAGATAAAAAAAGAAGTAGTGCATTAAAAACCAAGACATATGTGTAAGAAAAAATAAAAAATAAAAAAACAATTCTTACACAATTGAAGTATTTTTGGTTTATCGCCAATGGACACATTATTAGACATCAACCAGGGAATTCTCTAATATCTTCATGTTGAAAGTATCACTTTTTCATCGCATATATACGATTTACATAAACCTTAAAGATAAAAAAAGAAGTAGTGCATTAAAAACCAAGACAAATGTTTTTCAGCATAATATGTAAGACAAATTACATCCAGATGTATTTTTCTCAAGCAGTAGTATAATGTTCTTTGATTTCGCTACCCTTCAAAATTAATAAATATCTTTATTGTCCTGAAAAAATTGAATTTGGATTTTTTTTTATGTTCATACACAAACTTACATTTTGTTCTATTCGTTTAATGTTTTAGATTTTTCTATTTAACCAGAACTCTCCAATTTTAATTTTCATAAAAGTTGGGTATTTTAGTTAATACTTCATTTTTACGGTAAACTACAAACTTGGTATCGCTACCATCAAACTTCGAGCTATGTATTGAAAACGTTGCCTTAAACGTTTGTTATCGTTTTAAATATAAAACTCAAAGTATGATAGTAGATAGAGATATCAAAAAGCTGGAGGACCACAATAAAATGTGTACCATGAAGAGGTTTAAGACAAGGCAATAAATATTAAAATTAAGTATATGACTGTTTGAGTACCACATTGATTCCAGTGGAGCAATAACTGGTAACACTTTAAAAGTACATGAGTGTGTCAACTATTGAAGGTGTGATTCGTACTTTTTAATCCTAATTTTTCGTTATGATGCGTTATCTTTTACTTTTATTGTGTGTATTACCAGTGTTTCGATTTAGTCACAGTTGGATCGCTCATTTCTTTAAACGTTGCATCATACATGTACTTGTTCATGTATTACATTTGAAATCAATGGACGATTCTGTAGAACAGAATATCTGAAACTTCGTTTGAATATTTTTTAAGCACAAGGAGTATGTTTTAAATTTCAAGTTAGTCAGTGATCGAAAATTTAGATTTGTTTTTACATTCAACCGATTTTTTTCATATTTTTATTGATATTTCTTTAGATATACAGTTGTCAATGTTATAAAATAACAATTTTATCGTTTAATTTACTCATCTTTTTATAAAATCTAACATGTATGTTTGAAGCAATTATTGTTTCTTTTGTGACTTTCGCAAAATATTTCAGTATTCCTATTTAAATCTGTAATTTACGTTTTAAACACTTGATAAAAACAAAACATGTACACTACCAATAATTTACCCGTACTTTTTTGGTACATTTCTACCCTCGTGCATATCAGTACTGTTAGGAAAGACTGAAAACTTATAATGTTATACTTTCAATGAAATCAGTACTGATTTTGTCAGTACTGTTTCAGTACTGATTTTGACAGTACTGTTTTAGTACTGATTTTGACAGTACTGTTTCAGTACTGATTTTGACAGTACTGTTTTAGTACTGATTTTGACAGTACTGTTTCAGTACTGATTTTATCAGTACTTTTTCAGTACTGATTTTGACAGTACTGTTTCAGTACTGGTTTTGTCAGTACTGTTTCAGTACTGATTTTAACAGTACTGTTTCAGTACTGATTTTGTCAGTACTGTTTCAGTACTGATTTTGTCAGTACTGTTTCAGTACTGATGTTGACAGTACTATTTCGGTATTGTTATTTTCAGTACTGTTTCAGTAGATTTGGTGTTGTTAATCTTTTTAACTTGAATGTGTATTGTTTCAAAAAATATTTGGAACTGAAAACTTTTAAACTCGGTAAGTATAGTATGCTATATAATAATTTGTGGCATATTTTGTATCTTTTCTAGATATCTCTGATTAAGTGTTTATCATTAGAGAAGTTTTTACAATGTGCATCTCAGTACAGTTGGTATCCAAATATAGGTTTGATAATTCTGTGACAATATTATTATTATCCTTTTTTAGCTGGTTACGTTTTTCTCTTAGACTATATCACTCTGCTGCGCAGATTTTTTTTAGCGACGTGAACATGACCAAGGAAAATTATCAAGCTTACTCTCGTCTATCGAAATACTATTGAAGCGAAGGAGAACACAACAGAAATGAAGCAAGATAAGCAGTTTATCGGATTTTACCCATTAGGAGCACCTGAATTCACTCCCGGTTTTTAATGGTGTTCGTATTGTCTTTTATGTATTTTTCAAAGTGTTGTTGTAAATGCCCTTTTGTTTTGTGATTCTTTGCTTACTTCTTGATTTTGGTTGTGACTGTCTTTCAGTGTTTATAAAAATAATACGCATTAGGAGCACCTGAATTTACTCCCGGTTTTTAATGGAGTTCGTGTTGTTTTTATATATGTATTTTTCAATGTGTTGTTGTAAATGCCCTTTCGTTTTGTGATTCTTTGCTTACTTCTTGATTTTGATTGTGACTGTCTTTCAGTGTTAATAAAAATAATACGCACTCGACATCAGGAAGATTCACACTGTGGGTCGAGGCTGATATTTTACAGTATCAATTGTATAATAGCGCATAATTTATATATATATCAAACAAGATAAGAATCTTCAATACTGTTCATTTTTTGGAATTTTGCTATTGCTTAAAATATGTTGTAATTAATGCAGTTATATGTTACTATGTTAGGTAATGCATTATAATCAACACAAAACAATGTCTCGATTACCTTATTTTTAATCATAACTGGAATTTCTTTAATTTATCATTACCATTTTTTAATATATAATAAAACATACAATGTCATACCAACATGTGAAGTTTGTGGCAAAAATCTCTGTCATTTTCATGCCCCTTGGTTATTTTATGACCCTTTAAAGCACATAAATAAAACAATCAAAGAAACAATTAATTTTGCATGTATCATGTTTCATTGCTCTCCCCCTATGCCATCTTTTCTTTGGAATGCTATGTTGAATGTAAGTTTCCTGGCTCTTTTCCTCAATTAAGTCCCTGATATGATGTGTCTTTTTACATGTACAGTGGTAATTCAAGAGGACACTTTAGTTCTAATATGAGCTCATTATAAGCATCCACCTTTAATGTTTTGGTACTTGTACGAAACTCAGGATTCAATGGTTCATGATTAAATGTTGGGGTTTTTTTTTCTGATGAGTGCCATATTGTCTAGATACATCATTTTGTTTATAGGTCTTCAATTTTCACATCGAACATTCCCATGTCTGCTCCTGTCTCCATTGCTGTTAATCATTCTGAGGAAAGAAAATGTAATGATTTTATAAATAATAAAATTGAGAATGGATATGGGGAATGTGTCAAAGAGAACAACCCGACCAAAAAAAAAAAACAACAGCAGAAAGTCACCAACAGGTCTAGGCTACAATAAATTATCTTATGTTAAAACTTTCCTCATTTCTGTGTTATGTAAAAATAAAAAAGAATGCACAATTATGGAAGGGAATGGTATGACATCAACAATTACTTATTACTTTATATACTACCATAAGTCCCGTGAGTAATCACTAATGGACTGGACTTCTGATACTACATGTATATATAATATTGTAATCAATCAAAGTTGAAATTTGTTTCTAAATAAAAAAAAAGAGGAAAATATGATAATTTAGTTCATCATCATCAAAGTATTGGTGTTTGCCAGTGGCAAGTATTTCATACATGTGTAGTTTTAACCATCGGTCTATGTATGTGCTCTTTATAATAAGATCCGTGAAACAACGACGAAAGACATTTAAATATATACTAACTACTTTATACAAAAGTACATTAATGTTTAATAGATTGAAGTGCAAATTTAATTTAATTGAAAATTTATCGTACATAGTCATATATGTAGCACCTAGCCAGAGATGTTATACATCTATCTATGGTAGCACACAGAAACGTGTCCGATTCCTCAAAAACGCGTCAATGATTTGATAAACATGTCAAATTGCACTGGCGAAACAACTTCTGCGGGACGCCGGTCGAGCAGTCATAGACATACATTTTGTAAAAAGACATTTATAGGCATCACCGGATAATATTAAAACAATAAAATTTACTTACTATTTATAAACGATGATTTAAACTTTACAAAACTTATTAAATGCAATGTTAATGGTTTTTTTTCTAAATACGCATGACATATTTGCCACTGGACATTAAGTAATCAATAGTTAATTATGTGTTGTAAACTTAGCCTGCAGCTATGCTTGTTATGAATTACCTATGCTGAACAAACTAATGTTTATCAATGACATACAGTAAACGTGGTCAAGCACCGGGAAGAAAATACAATATAAAATGTACATGATGTATTAGTTAAATCTAAATTGTGAAGTACCTCTGTCTGAACTTTATAATAATAATAATCATATTGATAAAGAAAATCATAAATTGAAGCGCTTCAAATAAAAATAACTTTTTATTGTGCAATTTTTTTTAAACCAGACCTATAGTCTGTGTCTGCAAGCAGAAGAAAGCGTGCACAGTGTAGCATACCTTGGACATTTGTCTGTACGGATTACTAAACCTTTCCTACAGATTTTTTTTTGGCACCTGCTTCGACTTTTTTTTCTAATCAATTACAATCCAACCGAACAATACGGGTTCTATCGTATCCCACACCATTGATATTGAATTGCGTTTTTACTGTACAGAGTATCATTGGGGGTATATGAGTTTTGAAATATTCTGGCTTTTTTAACCGGACACATTCTTAAATTATCGGACACGTTTTTGAGATTGCAACAATACACAAAAGGTTATTGTCTTAAGTCAGGAGTTTGGTATTCAGTAGTTGGTTTTCAAGTTTGAATGGTTTTACATTAGTCACTTTTGGGGCCCTTTACACCTTGCTGTTCGGTGAGAGCTCATGCAGGCATGGCGTTGAAGACCGTACTTTGACCTATAATGGTTTACTTCTACATATTACGACTTATATGAACAGGAGACTTTTCTCATTGGCAGTTATACCACATCTTCTTATATATTAATACAACACTGAGCCACCCAACCCATCCACCCCAATTACTTGTTTATGAGGGCTGCCTAGAGTCAGAGGTGGATTTAGGGGGGCAGAGGAGCCGCCCCCCCCCCTTTTTGGAAAAAAATTGGTTGCTTATATAGGGGAATCATTGAAGCGTGACTGGAGCTGGCCCCCTCTTAGGTCAGTCAGTGGTCCCCCACTTATGTAAATTTCTGGATCCGCCACTGAGAGTGGTTACACCGGGCCAAAAATGCATCGGACTGAAACAACATACTGGTTGTGTGTACACTGACAATCAAATTAAAATTAAAAAAATGTATAAAATATTGTAAAAAATAATTTTTCATTTGAGTGCATTTACGTAACAATAACACAATGTAACCGTAGACATAAGTATCATTGTTACACTCGTAAGTATTCTATGTAGTTCCTTAGTCAACCCTAGGTCTGCATTCCGGCGATATAGCCTATAAACTTCATTGTAACAATAACTTTTTTACGACTGTTACATTTCAATGTAACCATAGCCAGTACCAAAATAAAATAGAAATTTAAATATTTCACAGACATCTTTATTTACAACATAAAAATAGGAAGACTGTTGAATGATTTTCAGTGGCGGATTCAGAGGGGGCGTAGAGGGGGTACGCCCCGCCCCCCCCTTTTTGCTCGGACTTTTTTTTTTTTTTTTTTTTTTGGTAAAATGATTAATCAGACTAGACTTCGTGAACTTTGCCATTTCCCGAGTATTTAATTTTTATACGACAATTCTTTACTTATAAAGACATTTTTCGCTGGCCGGTATTTACTGATTGTCAAAGTCATGTGATTTGCTATGGTGGAGTTGACCAGTGCGTTGAAAAAACGGCACTCGGTCATTTTGAAATTAAAATTACAGTAATACACATTGCTTAGGCTGAGGTTGTCATGACAATCAGGAAACCTTCAAAGCGACACAGGATAGCACAAGAACGTATTGACTTCTATTTCACTATTCCACTAAACAGAAAGTAATGGTAAATACTCTAGATCTATAGACTATTACACTCTCATGAAAAAAAAGTTCCACAATATTATTTACCTACGAAAACATGTTTAACAAATTAATGATCCCTAGTCAGTATAAGCTCTAGAAAAATTTCAAGTCTCAGGTACGAACCATTTGATTTGAGGAGGCAGTCTGAGATATTTAAGAGAAAAAAAATGACTCTGATTCTTGCCTTAAACAAAAATTTTGGCCGTATCTTGATTGAAAACAATAGTCTTGTCCACTTTTTTGCTATTAAAAACTAAAATTTCCAAACAAAAATATTTAGCATGAAATGAACATGATGAATAAAAACGGGCGTATTTTTTTGTGGCCGGGGTTTGCATGTCTGACTGGAATGTCTGTTTTGCCGGACTTATATATATTGAATACTTTTTTCAAGACCAGACTGCATGCAACCTGCCTACTGGATGTGACTTTTATGTCTCCATTTGTTGACCGTCATTCATAACTTCGTTGTCATTTCAGACACTTTCGTAGTCTTTAGTGGATTTGGGACCCCTCACTTCGGTTCCCTAAGTTATGTTGGGTGAAACATATCAATCAAACATTTTGATAAAAACTGCTTGTTTGTCTTTTTTAACTCGTGTCGGTCTTGTAAATTTCATCTAATTTCCATGTCTATTTTTTACTGACAAGTCCTACATCAAATATATCAGTACACAGCTTTGGATCAATACTATCATTTTATGATAGACAATTAATAGGGAGAATACAGCATAAAAAAAAAGGTCCCAAAACTTTCCGACTCGCTCCGCTCGGCAAAATTTAATATCTTCGCCCCCCTTCCAAAAATCTGGGATCCGCCCCTGATTTTTACCACATCAAATGCACAATGAGCAAACCCATATATCGCATTGCCCAGATCGCATAGCTACACTTTTCGAAGTTTTAAAATATACAATGTACTACTATACCTTGATCTACCTTCAATCCCATTGTGGTATTCAATCCAGAAGAAGTTTGAACTGTTGAACTGTTGAAATGTCAGTGCGAGTGCAAAAATAACGTTTGTAAACAATGAATGACGTCATGTGTAAATCCAATCACATAAACGTTTTACAATAGGCAATTGTATGTTCCATATTGACGCTCTTTTGTGATTACGATAATAACATCAACGGCAAAATTTGAGACAACAGTAGATCAGCCGGGAAGGATAGGATACAGAAATACAGCAGAGAAAATATCGGTTTACCAGCCACTTGCAGAAAGTCTTAAAGTTACAGAAAGAGACGATTGTTACGACACGTCAGAGATGGCGGATCCTTTTCGAATCATCTACGGATTGCTATTGTTCATGTATGTTTTACAAGTCAAATGTATGTCTTCTTCCATCACAAGTTTTATTCCGTGAGCATCCTGTCAGATCATATATTTTGCCGGAATCAACATTCTGTATACTGTGTCAACAGAAGTATTCTGTTGACACAACATTCTATATTCTGTTGACACAACATTCTATATTCTGTTGACACAACATTCTATATTCTGTTGACATTTTTACAAAAACAATGTCTTTCCCTTCAAGACTTTAGTTCAAATTTATATTTACATATATATTTGTTTATAAAAAAAGATGCCGTATTATTGCCAACGACACAACAACAACAGCAACAACATATATTTTATTTGCCAATCATGGCACCAAAAATGAGCGGAATAATCACAACTCTCCACAACAGATCAGATGACCAGAAATTAACAAATATAGGTCACCATACGGCCATCAATAATGAGCAAAGCCATATCGCATAGTCAGCTAAAAAAAGGCACCGAATGACAAATGTCAACGAATTCAAACAAGAAAACTAACGTTCTTATTCATGTACAAAAATGAACGAACAATGAATATGTAACACACCAACAAACAACAACCACTGAATTACAGGCTCCTGACTTCGGACAGGAACATATATACAGAATTTGGTGCGGTTAAACATGCTAGGGTCTTCCCCCTAAACCGTGAACAGAGTTGTAACAGTACTACATAACAACAAACTATAAAATTCAGTTGAAAAAGGTTTATTTAACTTTAAATAACAGATGAATGCAAATAGAAATACATCTCAGTAACAAAAACATAATGGACGTTACCGTTACTCAACAAAAAAGTCACTAAATACAGATCTGAGAGTACTTGCAGTTACTGACAGCTAGTTCAAAGCCACTAACAACTAATAACAAAAATCATGCATCTAACTTCAAAGACTTAGTTCATAGTTGTTTTTATATATCTGTTGATTATATTTAATCTTAGTTTTTTCCTTCTGTTAAAAGAGATTAAATAACAGACGCAATGTTCAACAAATTTGTTTAAAGATGGCAAATTTGTGTTACATTCGTTTAATTTATAATAATACACACAAACTAAAGAGACAGAAAGACAAAGTTTGCCTCCAACGACAAGCAAGAATAAACCAAGAAACAGAAAACAGACAATTTTCCAATGTCCTATTTGGCTGGCTTTCACATTATTCCCAATTTTGTTATAAAGTAGACAGAAGCAATGAAGAATCGATAATAGTGTGATGCTTGAATATGAAGAAAAGAGAATAACAGGCAAAATTAATAATAAAAAGTGAAAAATGATATAGAATATTACAGAATACAAAAATGAAGAAACCACTTCCAGACCAGAACCTTTTATAAGTTGCACATTTTTTATTTTTTTTGCCTTTTAAATCTTTCTGTTCGGACACCATATTGGTCCGACACCCCAATAGCCTGACGCCCTATTAGTCCGACGACCCATTGGACCGACACACGAATACTAGTAATCCGACACATAATTATTGAGCAATACTTTGTATGAATAATATTTATATTTTAAGAGGATAATCCCTATAGTTTAAAATGATCCTACTGAGATTCCTCAAAATAATAGCATATTAGAGTACATGTATTAAAAATTTGCTTAATGTCCAGTAGCAAATAATACATTCATGTTCAAAACAATTGTTAAATAAGTACAATAGGTAAGTCCTGTAAAAGATGTCATCTGGGGTGAAAGAAGGTCAATGAAACTTGGACTGCCACTGGACAACGAAAGCATATTGAAGGTGGACAGGAATTTGCCCTGCTGCATATTCAGACAAAAGGCCACCGACGGCCTCTCAAAGAGTTGTTGCAATAGTTATTAACCTGCAGAGATCATGGCACTTTCTTTCTATACATGCTATATGAGGCATCCGATTAAAGATAACCAATCTTGCATTTGTTGAAAATTAAACATCCCGCACAACTTTACTACCAATGGTTTTAATGTTTAACTGTATCACATAAACATTATCCGTTGTGATGACTGACTTGCACTTCTGGTGACATTTTCTTAGTGAGAATGTGTTCACATATGGAACATATCTTGTCCTTATGTCCCACGTAAGTGTTATCAATAACTCCTGAACCACTTTACAGAATTTTGTAAATCATCGATACAATCTTTATCTCATGATGTATTTTTTCAAAGGACAATTTACAAAGTGTTACGTCCATAATTAATACCATAACATGCATGTTGGGAAAAACAACTTTTTATAAATGCATGCAAAGTATTTGATGCAGTATGATCTATTGTTATAGGTATCTAAAAATGGATCCCACCAGAACACAAAGACTAAGTCTATGAGGAAAATAAAGTTTTAGATCAACGACTAAAAATTGTCATGAACAGATAAAATATGAGATAGAGATAGAACTGGTATGAAAGGTGACAGTAGAACATTGAAATAATTTGAAAGGTAGGTATATATATAGTTTTACACTCAATTATGAATTTTTTAAAGTAAGTATTTGCAGTTATTCCTATAATTTTATTTCAATATCATGAAATGTTGTAGTGTGTTTATATGACAACAAACCAACAACGAGCAAGTTCAAAAAAATAAAGAGTAGAAATACAATTCTTCAACAATTGAAAGATATCATTAAAGTTAACAAAGAAGTCTACGGGAAGTACATATCCGTACACACAACTTCTCATTTAACTGTTTCACAGATTGCATTGATATTGTGCTCGAATAATCAGATTATATTAATACATATGTGTTTTGTTGCCGATCCAAAGATGTCAGAGTGTTACAGCAGGACATAGTTGAACTTAGGAACCTAAAGGAAATATAAACAAAGATCTCTTTCTCTGTAACCGAATAACAGATTTAAAAGATAGTAATTTATTATAATGAGAATTTCCACTGGTACTTATAATGAAAAAATTCACAAAAAGAATACTTTTATTTAATTTTTAAACTATTGCATATGTATAAAATGATAAAAAGTTGTAGGATTGTCACTGAGACAACTATCCACCCAATTTGAGACGATGTGAATGTGAACAATAATATACAACTGTGCAGACTTCAACAATGAGAAAACTCATACCGTATTGTCGGCTACAAAAGACCATGACATAAACAATATATGAAACAATTTAATTCAGAAAAATTAACGACCTAATTTATAACAAAACAAATTAAAAATGTTAAAAGTGCAGCCCGTATTGAAAACATGGACATTTGCCATGAACCCAAACTTGGGACGCTAAAGTTCTTCTCCAAATCGTATAAGATCAGGCCCTGAAGTCATACAAAATTTTCTCAGTGCCCGGAGAAAAAAAAATCGTGGTCGAAAATTGAAATCCAGCATTTTGATTGGTTGATTTGTTGATTTTGGAGTTTGAGTAAATAACTGACTCGAAAGTTTAATGACTTCAAGGCCAGTTTTCAAGTAGGTAAATCAAACATTGTTCCATTTTTTTCTTTCATTTTTCTCCCTGTATAATATAAACCTTGTATAATTAACGTTATACCACCTTTAGCAATGCATGTACACTGATTCACATTATGTCATGGTTGACCTATGTTTAATCTTATTATTGGACTTTAACAAAATGATAAATGTTATAATCCAATTTTTCCTTTCCAGAAACAAGTTGGCAAAGATATATATCACATGCATAGGAAGAGCAATGGAAAATGACATTGAAGCAGAATTATGAAACAGTTATTTTAAAAAAAACATTAAATTGAGAGAGAGAAAACACAATTTTTTGTACTTTTTAATGCTGTTCATTCTTAAGATTACTGTTTATTGTATTTCGATGGAAGTTATTGCAGTTGATAAGAAGATAGAACAAAAATTTGAGTTCTTCAGCTTGTTTTTTATTCAGTCAATAAAAATTAATTTTGAAAAGCAAACCATATATGTTCAAAAATCAAAAAGGTTAATTATGTACCAAATGACCTCCGTCAGACATTAATCAGTCTGTTGGAAATCTTTCTTTAAATTTTTATGCTATTTTACAAAATGTACATTTGTTTGTATGTCTGTAAGATTCAAATCAATCAGAGATTTCTGAGGAAGTACAAACCAAGAGTTTCTGAAAGTCATCAGTCCTCATGTGAACATGCTATACTGAGTAATGTAGTGCTTACCCTTTCAACTCCCCGTTAACGGGATGCCTAAATATTGTAACACCAAATTTCATATATTCTTTTCGTAAAATACGCTCTGCAGTTTTATAAGAAAGAGTACAAGAGTTGTGCATACATGTATCTAAGTTACTATTCATAATACACTCATTACAAGTGAATGAAATTGCATGATTAAGGTATACAAAAAAAAAAAGAAATCTGTCAATAAATGTATTCAACCATTAAAAATTTGTAAGGGTTCCGCGGAACCCAGTGTCTCGCCTACTTTTGCTGTAAATCACAGGCTTAACAAAAATGAGGAAAAAAATCAATAAAAATATTCCTCTTGATACAATCTTTTGATTGTAAGAAGCTACCATGTACTGTCCAAGTTTGGTAAAAATCCAGCATAGTTTATGAATCTAATAAATGCTTTAAAAACTTTAACTGCAGACTTTACAGGTATGTAATGTTAACTGGAAGATAATCTAAGTCCATTTAAAAGTAAAATATGGAAAAAGTGGATTTTTTTTCCTTCAAATTTAATTCTGGATACTATCTTATGATTATAAAAAAGCTTCTGTTCAAGTTTGGTACAACCCAGGATAGTTTAAGAAAGTTATTTAAATTTTAAAAACTTTTACCACAGAGTGAATGTAATGTTTCACTGCAGAAAAACTAAGTCCATTCAAAAGTAAAATACGGAAAAAATGGATTTATTTTTTTGTAAAATTTGCTTCTGGATACTATCTTATGATCATAAACAAGCTTCTGTCTTAGTTTGGTACAAAACAAGGATAGTTTAAGAAAGTTATTAAAATTCTAAAAACTTTATCCACAAAGTGAATGTAATGTTTCCCCGCAGAAAAAACTGAGTCCATTTAAAAGATAAATACGGAAAAAATGGAATTTTGTTTTTACAAAATTTACTTCTGGATACTATCTTATGATCATAAACAAGCTTCTGTCCAAGTTTGGTACAAACCCAGGATAGTTTAAGAAAGTTAATAAAATTCAAAAAACTTTAACCACAGAGTGAATGTAATGTTTCCCCGCAGAAAAAACTAAGTCCATTTAAAAGATAAATACGGAAAAAATGGAATTTTATTTTTACAAAATTTACTTCTGGATACTATCTTATGATCATAAACAAGCTTCTGTCCAAGTTTGGTAGAAATCCAGTATAGTTTAAGAAAGTTATTAAAATTTCAAAAACTTTAACCACAGAGTGAATATTTGTGGACGCCGCCGACGACGACACTGACGACGACGGAAAGTAGGATCGCTTAGTCTCGCTTTTTCGACTAAAGTCGAAGGCTCGACAAAAATCTTACAATGAGCATATGATTGGAAATTTATTTATGAGAAGTTAGACTAAAAAAAGTGGTCGTATTCTGAATATTCGATCAGCTCACAGTAAAAGGAGAAAAACATACGCTGTTCAGTCTGAAGGTACCTGTTCATGTAGGGGGACACGTCTTGTAGCAGATTCTCTCCTTGTGGTGAACTAGCATGTTAAAAAGGAGCTCAGTGCATTATTGATCTAGTTCTGTACAAACTATGTTAATTACATTGTATTTATATCTGAGTATCATGTCCTCTTCCTGCACTTAACTTGCCACTGGATCACATAACATCAATCCATCCACCCATCTTCTCAAAAGTAATATATCGAGTTCCACTGTTCAATATGTTCTGATTTGACTCAAGCAAGATATAAATACATGTAATATGGTATTGTCAAATAGAAGTATTAATAAGTATTAAAAACATAAACCTTGTAGACCACACAAGATGCAATTCTGACAATAAATATGACATAAAGCCAGAATATTTAAAAAAAAAAGAAAAAAAAAAGAAGCTAAAGTAACTGTCGAAGAGCTGGATCTAAAGCTGAACCACTTCAGGACAACAAAAATCAGAGAAATAAAAAAAAAACATAACGAAAACATTTACATGTCACGATATAGAAAATGAATGGAAATGGGGTAAGTGTCAAAGAGAACAATTAACCCACCCCAAATATACAAAACAACTAGGCATCACTATACAGATAGTTTGATTTAAAAAATGAAACAGTACTGAAGAAATTAGTAACGAAACACTACTTACGAAATCAGTACTGAATCATTACTGACGAAATCAGTACTGTCTGAAACAGTACTGTCAAAATCAGTACTAAAACAGTACTGTCAAAATCAGTACTAAAACAGTACTGTCAAAATCAGTACTGAAACAGTACTGTCAAAATCAGTACTAAAACAGTACTGTCAAAATCAGTACTGAAACAGTACTGACAAAATCAGTACTAAAACAGTACTGTCAAAATCAGTACTAAAACAGTACTGTCAAAATCAGTACTGAAACAGTACTGACAAAATCAGTACTAAAACAGTACTGTCAAAATCAGTACTGAAACAGTACTGTCAAAATCAGTACTGATTTCATTGAAAGTATAACATTATAAGTTTTCAGTCTTTCCTTGCAGTACTGATATGCACGAGGGTAGAAATGTACCAAAAAAGTATGGGTAAATTATTGGTAGTGTAGGCATCTGTTTCCCTACGGTGAGATTCACCTTTAAACTCTGATCATAATGAATGTCACATGTGGTATACAATATTGTAGATATTTAGTTGTAAATATTATCTAAAACGTTTTATAGTTTAATTTATTAATTCATAATAGATATTACATCTATGGTTAAAGCATATTTTTTTCCTTTAGTTTCCTTCGCAGAAAGTTTTTTATTCTATATTTTTTATAATTTTAAACCAGTAATAAAATTATTCATAAAAAAAATCATGTAGACATCTGTCAACATATATTGAGATTCACCTTTGAACTCCCATCATAGTGAATGTCACATCTGGGATACAATACTTTCCTGGTGACATTTCTTAAGCCAGCTGAGATTTTTCTATAGAGACATTAAGAAAAAAAACCATGTAGGCATCTATTTCCATATTCACCTTTAAACTCTGATCATATTAAATGTCACATCTGGTATACAATATTGTAGATATTCAGTTGTAAATATTATCTAAAAACGTTTTATAGTTTAATTTATTCATTCATAATAGATATTACATCTATGGTTAAAGCATAATTTTTCCTTTAGTGTCCTTCGCAGAAAGTTCTTTATTCTTTATTTTTTTTTAATTTTAAACCAGTAATAAAATTATTCATAAAAATAATCATGTAGACATCTGTCAACATATGTTGAGATTCACCTTTGAACTCCCATCATAGTGAATGTCACATCTGGGATACAATACTTTCCTGGTGACATTTCTTAAGCCAGCTGAAATTTTTCTATAGAGACATTTAGAAATAAAAAACATGTAGGCATCTATTTCCATATTCACCTTTAAACTCTGATCATAATAAATGTCACATCTGGTATACAATATTGTAGATATTCAGTTGTAAATATTATCTAAAAACGTTTTATAGTTTAATTTATTCATTCATAATAGATATTACATCTATGGTTAAAGCATATTTTTTCCTTTAGTATCCTTCGCAGAAAGTTCTTTATTCTATATTTTTTTTTAATTTAAACCAGTAATAAATTATTCATAAAAAAAACATGTAGACATCTGTCAACATATGTTGAGATTCACCTTTGAACTCCAATCATAGAAAATGTCACATCTTGGATACAATACTTTCCTGGTGACATTTATTAAGCCAGTTGAAATTTTTCTATAGATACATGTAGAATAAATATATCAAGATTTACCTTTTTAATTCGATGACAATGGTCAGTCATATCTTTGCGTTTTCGACAGTCACTGGTTACTTACTGTATTTACATTTTTTACTTTTTATAAGTTATTTCACATTATTTTACCCCATATATTATACAGATTTGAATTTGAAATAAATTCGAAAAATATAATGCTTTTGGAAATTAAACTGAATGGATGCTGTCTAAAAATGTGTTCCGTTGAATTTTCAACCCGAGATGTCGAATAGAATGAGCCTTCACGGTAGTGAAAATCCAAAACTAATATATTTCCTTACACCATTGTTAAATTGCCGTGTTTTTCAAATGGTTTAAAAAAAAATAATTCGAAGTTGTAGGCATCTTTTTCTTATCACAAATCAAAAGCGATCCTCAGAATAACTGTGAAATAACATGCTGTAAGAGTCATATGTGGTAAACATATAAAATTAGAGTGATAGAGTACTTAAAACCATTTTTTTGTTTCTTGTGCAATATTATATAATCATTTGATCTCTGTACTCAACAAAATCACTTTAGTTCTTTATAGTCATGTAGAAATGGAATTTGTATTTGTTTCATATCCGTACACATACTTATCATTATTTTCCATTCGTTTAAAGTTGGGTCTATATTTTGCCATTTGATCAATGTTTTTTTCCTAAGAAATTGTGTTTTTCTTTTTTTCCTTTTATTTATTTAGAAAACGTTGATTTCAACGATTGCTAAGTTTTCAATATATAACTCAAAGATTGATAGTAAAGACATAATTTATTATCCCAGTAGATCAAAACTAAATATGTATCATGAAGTGATTTAAGACAATACAATGAACTAGTATATTAATTAGAATCAAATGGCTGTCAAAGTAGCTTCCACGCTGGTTTTTTACTCGTATTTTCATATTTGTCATGTTTCAATTTTGCAATAAATGAGACTCGTCTTTCTTTAAAATTTGATTAGTACGTTTATATTTTATATTTGGTGTGTTTGTTGACGTTTGTTGTTTGTGTTTCCAATGCTTTTGATTATACAGTAGTTGAGTGTCTAGATCTTCATTAAAATATGCATTATACGTATACATTTATATGTATTACATTTGAAATCAATTGGAACTTTTCGTAATGTAGATTAGAAAACTATATGAATCTGGAGCCTGTATGAATACCACGACGTTTTTAATTAGTGGAACAATAACCGTTTAGAGTATGACACAACTGAGTAAACATTCTATTGAAGTTATTCTTTGTGTTGGTGAATAAATTTTGTCAAATCTGCCCATTTTTTCGCAAAAGCGAGACATGTCGATCCTACATTACCGTGATGTATGGAGGCGCCCACAAATAATTTTTTTGAAATTCTAACAACTTTCTTCAACTAACCTAGATTCCTACAAAACTTGGACAGAAACTTGTTTATGATCATAAATAGTATCCAGAAGTAAATTTTGAATATCGAATTATGTTTATCCGTATTTTGATTAAAATTAAAATTAGTTTTTTCTGCAAATTAATATTACATTTACTCGGTTATTAAAGTTCTGGAATTTTAATCACTTTTATCTTGAATTCCTACACAACTTTGACAGAAGTTTTTATTATGATCATAATATATTTTACTTACAAATGAATTAAGTTTTTCTGCTAGTTAACTTTACATTCGCTCTGTGGTTTAAGTTTTAATAATCTTAATAACTTTCTTGAACGACCATGGATTTGTAACAAAAACTAGTTTTATGATCAAAAGCTAGTATCGAGACGAACATTTTGTAAAAGATATTTTCCGTATATTACTATTAAATCATGGATTAATTGTTTCTTCCATTTACCATACCATTACATACCATCTGCAGTTAAAATTGTTCAAATAGTCATTAGATTCATATGGTAAGCGATACATTGTCTCTCGTAGAACATATATTGCACTCGCAAGCTCGTGCAATATAAAATTCTACTTGGGACAGTATTCCCCAATATTCATGCAATAACCCTATAATATTGCACTATACAATAAATTTTCAGAACTCATGGCGTCATCAACGACAAAAATTTAGTTTAAACCAATTTTTACTTTAAATGTCATATTGATATACAATAAAAGGGTTATTGCGTGAATATTGGGGAATATGCATGCAATAACCCTATATCATAATAGCTGATACATTAATATTTAATCAAGATTATCATTATTTATATAAGCTGAAATGAATATGACAAAAACTATTATCATTATAATGTCTATTCTCTGACTGTACACGGAATGTAGCACTATATTGCTGAACATGTATTATATTCTCATATGATATACCCGTAACGGATCGTAAACCTTGTTAAAGTCAATTTTTGTTTAAGTGTTCTAAATGATGTTTTAAACTTGTAGTTCCTATATTCTGGTGTTCAATGTTGTTAGATTTAAATCTTATGTCTTAAGCTGTCTTGTTTAAGTGATTTGAGTAGTTCTTGAAAAAACTGGTATGTGTAGTTATCTTGTTTTAGTTTTCTGGGCAGTTCTTTTAAAAACCCTGTATTTTAGTTCTTTCGTTTACGTTTTCTGGGCAGTTCTTTTTAAATACCATGTATTCGTAGTACTCTTGTTTAAGTGTTCTGGGCAGATCTATTATAACCTTGTATTTTGAGTTGTTTTGTTTAAGTTGTCTGAGCAGTTCTTGAAAACCCTGTATTTGTAGCTATCTTGTTTAAGTGTTCTAGGCAGTTTTTTAACACGTTTTTATTTTTAATGTCTCTTGATGTTTTGTACAGTTCTTTTACAACCTTGTATTTGTAGTTCTCTCGTTGAGGTGTTCCTGGTGAGTTATTTTCCATATATTGCAGACTCGTATGCAATAGTACAGAAATACGCATTTTCTCTACTCACCAAAATTGATTGATATTTTTAAAGTCATAAAACATGAACTTTCGATTTTTATCATGTCCATACACATAAATACTAATGCTTTCCATTCGTTCATTCTTTGGGCGTTTGTTTTGCCATTTGGTCAGGGACTGTAACGATTAACCTACTTATAATATATAATTAGATTAAAGAGATATCAAAACACAAGTGGAATAAAATAAAATTGGTATCATGAAGTTGTCTTAGGCAATGCAATGTATACTATATGAATCTGGAGCCTGTATGAATACCACGACGTTTTTAATTAGTGGAACAATAACCGTTTAGAGTATGACACAACTGAGTAAACATACTATTAAAGTTATTCTTTGTGTTGGTGAATAAATTTTGTCAAATCTGCCCATTTTTTCGCAAAAGCGAGACATGTCGATCCTACATTACCGTGATGTATGGAGGCGCCCACAAATATTTTTTTTGAAATTCTAACAACTTTCTTCAACTAACCTAGATTCCTACAAAACTTGGACAGAAACTTGTTTATGATCATAAATAGTATCCAGAAGTAAATTTTGAATATCGAATTATGTTTATCCGTATTTTGATTAAAATTAAAATTAGTTTTTTCTGCAAATTAATATTACATTTACTCGGTTATTAAAGTTCTGGAATTTTAATCACTTTTATCTTGAATTCCTACACAACTTTGACAGAAGTTTTTATTATGATCATAATATATTTTACTTACAAATGAATTAAGTTTTTCTGCTAGTTAACTTTACATTCGCTCTGTGGTTTAAGTTTTAATAATCTTAATAACTTTCTTGAACGACCATGGATTTGTAACAAAAACTAGTTTTATGATCAAAAGCTAGTATCGAGACGAACATTTTGTAAAAGATATTTTCCGTATATTACTATTAAATCATGGATTAATTGTTTCTTCCATTTACCATTACATACCATCTGCAGTTAAAATTGTTCAAATAGTCATTAGATTCATATGGTAAGCGATACATTTGGTTCCGCAAACGCGGCTTTTTTTTTTGTTGCATATACAAATGGTTTGGAATCAAACTGTATTTTATATCATACCTGTGGTTTTGCGTTTTTTGTGTTAGGTGTTTACGTATGATGATATCTTGCTTTCATCGTGCAAATTTTCGTAACATGTAAACATTAAACATTCAATGCATTTAATCCACTTTATGATCAAATGACCAAATATTCCCAATTTTCATAAATAGCGCCATATAAATCATACAAAGTTTCGATGTTGGGTTGGTAGGATATATTTTATATTTATAATCAGTTAAAACAAACTTTGTTTATCCTGTCGTAAAAGAGAAAACAACTAATGTGAAAAGTACATTAAAAATTGAGGAAACAGTTATCTACTTTTCTGAGTAAAGAATGTCATAAAAAAATACACCAACCGCATTTTGATTCTGAAGTTGATACATTGAATTAACGGGAAATGTCATATACCGTACCAATAAATCAGGTCTTGCGTTACGCAGTCGGAGTTACATTTCTAATACAACTGGATAACGAAGTGGCATTCACACTATACATGAGCCATAAGGTGTATTGAAACATGAACGCATGAGAAAAGTAATGTAGTCAATAAACACAGATCCAATTAGACAATGGCATGGGTAAGGTTTGATGGGATTAGTTTATGGGCTCTCATTTGATCAATCATAGGTTGATTATACGACAATAAATATCTTAAAATATGTGTTATTTATTACAGATGCGCTTTAACTTCACTATTTATTACAACTTTGGATGGCGTTTACCACAATCGATACAAATGCATAGTGAACATTTTCAGAAAAGCCTAAGTTATCCATCAATCTATCTTTAGGATACCCTTTGGACAGATTTAAGGACATCCTGAATAAAAAAAAAAAGACCCTAATAGATTAAAGATCAATTTTACACGAATTTGTAAGGTCATCCTTATCAGCATTTATTCAAACTATTTCTGCTAATCGTGAAATGCGTAAATTGTCAGGAACCTGGTCTCATGCAGTAACAAGGTTACACTGTATTCGATTTTATGTTAAAACTTCTAACAAATATTGACACCAGTATGATACTTGAAAATGCAACTTACATAGTGTCAATAATTTTTTTTTTTTTAAAGATGCAATTGGATGTATATTTCCTCAAGAACTTGACGACATGGAGTGGATCTATAATTATACCAGACCAGATAGTGATGAACGTGTAGTAACTACTCTACGGATTCAAAACTCATCTCTACCATCTCCGTCGTCCATAAATGTAACAGTTTTTGGAACGACCATTAATGAATGGACTTGTATTTCTAACAAATCATGGAGTGGTGATATAGTAACTTTTGCTGTTTTTAAGTTAGTATATTTATATATCTCATGATAGTTTAAACTTTTTTCAAATATTTTGTGTTTTACGGTATAAATAGTTTTCTTCTCCACACACACATATCATTCTAGATAAGAAACAAATAGATTTAAAAAAAATAAAATTGACTGTCCTGAAAAGTATTTACATGAGTTCCTAAATGCGCATGAAATTTGGACATTTTTTTTATTTTACTAGTGAGAGATGTAGCTATCTGGTTTCAATCTATTTACAACAACACGGAATCTATTCAGTCATACACATCCGACTATGTATACGCAGAAGAGCTTAGTGTGACCATACCGTTTTTTTCTTGATTTAAAAAGACGCAAAAGATCAAAAATGGGCTCGCGAAATTATTAAGTGGAGCATGAGAATAATATAAAAACAAATAAAATAACTAAAAAGACGAAATAATGTTACAAAAACAGTTAAGAGTATTGTATATTGTAACTTGTTGAGACTAGATTACTACCGCATAATACCTTATTTCAAAACAAAAGCAGTAGTTCCGATTAAAGCCGATTTTGGCCACAAATTTCAGGTTCAGCTGCAAAAGATTTCGAACATTTTTTCAACACTAAAGTGTCTATTTCAGTTGACTCAATTAGTTTATATGAACGATTTCAATTGTTTTACTCACTACAAACGCCCCGATTCAAGCTTATATATGAAAAAATCTATCAAATATTCCAGAAAAATTCCCTTTTCATATGTTTTTTTTTGTAGAAAATGAAAGTGGCCGCATCTGTGTTTATCCTCAAATTTTATATATGTTATGTATCATCATTAAATACAACTTACATTTCAATATTATGAATGAACACAAATGCGGCTACTTTCATTTAAGACGAAAACCGTCCAAAATTTAACTAAAATGTTAAAATTAAGAAGATTTCAGTAATTTAGAATGACTAAATGATGCTAGTACCCGATTTATGTGCATTGTATTTAAAAAAAAACAGCCCATATTTATGTAGCAGAAACATTCTACTTTTCAATAAATAACTAAAAGATTACATTTTAACAATTTTGTAAAACTGCTTTTATTTTGGGGCCAAAAAAGTGGTCTTAGTGGACCTACTCCTTTGTGAAGAAGGTAGAATTTATACAGTTTATAAAATACAATAAGATTATTACATTAAATCTATAAAATATAATTTGACTGACGTTATGTAATTGAGATTGAGATATTAAATATGTGTTTCTTCTTTTCTGTTTAAGGAGCAAAGAAAGCTATACAGACGGTCCTTTTTCAGCTAAAAGATGGTTATATCTTTGTATAGAATTCATCAAGGTCACAGATAACTTGTACTACTTCTATTTATTATCGGGTATTATTTGTTTTGCATTAATCAAATCATTTTTCTTTATTTGAGCTTATCATAGTTACTATTGATTAAACGTTGTATTTTGCGTGTCTGGAAATGTTTGTCTTTCGTTTCTTCGAATTATTGGTGCAAGCTTTGGTTTTTATTTGAAAGCTATTTACTAAGTATACAAATACGAAAACAAATATTATTTAAAAATTATAATATTTATTTTGAGAAGTAAATTGACTTTCCACTATAACAAGTCGCTTTCAAAAATGAAAAAAAAACAATCGATGTCAGACGCCGGGCAGGATACAGCAATACTTGTTGGTGTATATCTAATCAAGTACGTGTTTTAATTTGTTCAAAACCTTTCAACATTCTGTTAAATCAAGAAATTCTTCCATATGGCAAGTTCAACTTCTGTATAAATATACAATATTAAGTCAATGAAAGAAAAATGTAAATTCTTTTGTATGAGGCTGAGAAACTGGAGAAGGACGAGGTTCTAGAAGCCCTTCCACAGTTTTGCGCCGAGTACAAACAAGTTTATATTCTTATGTCATGGACCTAAAATTGTTTTATACAGCAACAAAAACTACATTGATAGCTTTTCAAATAGTAACGCCATTGTCAATCTTATTTTCATGCCTTAATGAACCCCTGATTGTAGGAAAAGTGTTCCATGAATTTGATATTATACAAAATATACATGTAGCTATGTTACTATATTTAGGAAATAAAAACAACTAGTTGCAATATAATATGTTATACCTCCTGAATATTTCCTTGTTAAACAAATTGTTTCGGAGTAATATTCTACATTTTATACTATGTGTTTCCTGCTGAATAGTCCTTTTTGTTTTTGAGTGATAATGTGTGTTTCTGAGTAAAATCATGTCTTTCATATTTACAATAAGTTTTTTTTTAGTAACACTCATATCATTCATGATGTTAAAACTGCTTAGATGTTCCTGTTACATATGTTTTTTTTTCAATATTTCCTTAAGGTGGTACCCAACACTTTCACTAAAATGAATTTGACTCGTTTAATTTTCATAAAATTTTGACAAAGTATTTACTTTAACCCTTTGACAAACATATAAAACTTTTAAAAAATTTGAACCAAGCATTTTATCATAAAAATTACACTGGTTATATAGCAGTTTGACAAACACTGATTTTGATCATTGAGAAGCTTGATATTCCCGTAACAACACAACGTAATTAAAACGTTTAGCTGATTTTACAGAGTTATCTCCCGCTAGTGTTAGGTACCACCTTAAGTCATTCTCTCAAAATTCTTTGTCAACACTATAAACACTTTTGATATACGACATTCATTTTAGATCATGAATTTAGTGTGATATTAACATAAGTACATGTTTTCACGACAAATGTATATATTTTTGTAAATCGCGAAAACGATCATAGTTATAGAAAATTTTAATTACAAAATTTGTTTTATAATTCAATTTTGACCATTCAGATGTGGAAACAACTGTATCTCCAAATGAGAGGGTGTTTAATCAACCAGCAGACCGTTCACCAGCTGATAATGCCCCGATTTGCAGTTCATTTTGTAAACACGCAACCAATCCAAAAAGGCGCATACTACGAAAGAAAGGTAATTCGCAATTACTTATATAGTTCAAACATAGTTGAAAGGGAATAGTCATGAATCATTTGGAAATTGTCCCATTAAATTTATTTTACCATCAATGAAATTAGCCTATTAATCTTTGTTAATTAAAAAAATGTACAAATGTATCTTCGATTCAAGCTAAGGAAATGAAAATTCTTGGCACGAGTAAACGTTTATCCTGTCCAGTACTAACTACAAAATTTCAATTAATATCTAATTGCAAATAAGATAATAACCATCACTGAAAGTAATCGAATTACCTTTTTGTTAGACCTATAGACAAGTGTTCTTTTACAGTTGAATAAGTCGCTTTTTATTAATAATAACTATGAAATTATATATCGGACAAAATGCAGATACAATGTACTTATATTGTGTCATTAATGAAATGTATTCGTTCATTTTGATCAATTTAAGTCATTTCAATTGATATTTCATAGTGTGACCTTTTATGTTGTAATGTTAAACTACTGTTTACATTGAGAGTGAAGGTTGGAACCGGTTAAAACATTTGAATTAGCTTCAGTTAACTCCTGTCCTAAATTGGAAGTCTGTTTAGTGATTGTCGTTTGTTGATGTAGTGAGCTAGTGTTTCTCCTTTTTTTTATGGATTAAAACGTTCGGTTTCCAGCCTAGAGTTTTTTTACACAATTTGGGGATCATGCTAGCTTGCTTTTCGCTTTGAGTTTAGGCTCCGTGTAAAAGGCCTTACGGCCGTCCTATGATTTTGTACTTTTGATTTTGATACGATGTAAATTTATAAAAGATTCACACGGAAGTCACAAATCTCTACCGAGGAACGTGTATAAAACGGGAATTTGGATTTGAAAAATTCGCTAGGATGACCGTAAATCGTAATCGAGATGACCGTAACAGGATTAGCGATTCATAACAAGGCTGACCGTAATTGGTTAAAAGATGACCGTAAATTGTTAAGGATGACCGTAACTTTTAAAGGCTGACCGTCAATAGAGAAACTGAATCCTGTCATTTAACAATTTTTTTTTTAAATAACAACAATAACTAATTTTGCTAAACATGGAATATAAATCTGCTATTTGCAGTGTTTAACCAAGAATCTACATAACTCTTTTCATACAGTTGAGTTCTCACAAGACAGCAGCCGTAGCAATTTCCCTTGGGAATTTAAGTTAATGAAATTGGAACATGATTCAGATGTGATATAAATAGTGTCTGTCTTCGTTATATTTTGTGCAATAAAAGAGAAAATGAACTTCATTTTCAATATTACCAGAATAACATTGCTGACATACGGTCTAAGGTTTGGAGGAGTACCCTGGTATCGTTCTATTTTAATCTACAAATGGTGAGATGACTACCCCAATTTTGTTAATGATCTCCTACGCTAAAATTTTGTTATGATATTTATATAGATACTTTTCGAAACCATAATTATCCTTAACTGTCACATAAGTGCGGAGCTCTCCTTCTGATTTCTTGGTCAGTTGATCCTTCCAAAATTTGTATACACGTCTCTTTCAATATTTTCCTAATGGTATTATTTGAAATATTTTCCCCATCATTTAGATTTGCAAAACCAGAAAGAGTTTTTAAATTGTGTTGGAGAAAGCTAACCATGACGATTTATACTGAGAATATAGAGATTTGAATGCTGGTATGCATCTTGTAATAAAGGAAATTATTCTTATTTTTTAGTCTAAGCCAATAATTCAAAATAGACCTCACTAAAGTACAGTGGAAACCGACCAAGTTAAAATAAGGCTGCACAATTTGTGTTTTTATTTGTGCCGACCAGAATGAATTTACAAAATTTACTGTGTAGCTTTTCACAAGTTAAATTTGAATACATTTTATACATGCAAATTAGTTGGTTTCCATATCTAAATTTTGCTATCAAGGGATTGAATGAGCTCCAAATTTCACTTCCATATAGAGGGATAAGCTTAATAGCATGCTCAAAAACATGCATTCAGTACTAGTTTTTAAGGATTTAGAGATAATATGCCTATTCATATTTACATGGTCTAGAGATTTTTCCAAATAGTTGGGAAGGTCATTGATGAAAATCTTAAACAGGTTAGGACTTATGTTATCTCCTTGTATAACTCAAAACTGTGTAGGGAAGAATATAATACAAATTGACAGCAATGCGACGAAAAGTTAAAGAAAAAAGACATTGATTAAGCATAAGATTATCCAGCGGAATCAGATTAAAATCTTAACATCTGCCTTGAAGTATACAAACAGTCCATTGACAACACCGGATCCGATGGAACTGCAAAATGTATTCGGCATTCAGTTGGTTTGCCTGAGATTAAACATTCCGTAACAAATGAAAAGCAATATGTTCAGTAAATATTCCATTAGATAAGGATTTCAATACGGAAATGAAGTCTTCGTATCGCCCTATCTCTTTTAGTTTTGCTTCAATTTTTGGCAATAGTTCATAAATATAAAAAAGATGTGGTATAATTGCCAATTTGACAACTCTCCAAAAGACAATTCTCCACTGGAGACCAAAATGACACAGAAATCAACAACTATAGGTCACCGGACGGTCTTCAACAATGAGCAAAGTAAATACCGCATAGTCAGTATAAAATGCCCCCTAAATAACAATGTAAAATAAATTCAAACGAGAAAACTAACGACCTAATAAAGTTCATTTTTAATTCCGTTGGATACCCTTCTTGAACATAATCGCCACTGACTTTAAAATTGATGGAACATCTTTTGAATGCTACAGTTAGTTCTTCTAAATTTATAATTTGGTTTTTACTTGTATTTAGATTTTTTACAGTACTATATATACATTGTACATCGGATAGATTTAGAAATGTAAAAATTGTTGAACAATCCAACCCTCATGTTTAAAGCTAGCAAGATTCCTCTTTCATTCGGATACGATTTAATACAGTTGGTGAACTATGTATTTGAAGCAAGTCTTATTTTCTTCTACCTATAGGATAATGCAGTCTTATAAATACGTTTTATAAAAACACACTTACTGATTATTTGATACAAAAAAGGTAATACAAATACGAATATCTGTTAGAATCGATGGTCATCCTTTATAAATTACGGTCATCCTTTACAAATTACGGTCATCTATTTACCAATCACGGTCATCCTTGTTTTATGTTACGGTCATCTTGAAAATATTTTACTTACGATTTACGGTCATCTTAGCGATTTTTTCAAATCAAATTTCCTGTTTCATACACATTTCTCGGTAGTAATATGTGATTTCCGTGTGATTCTTTTATACATTTACATCGAACCAATGTATGCTTTGTAAAGAAAATGCTTTAGAAACACTTAAACAGACAATACAAATACTGACCCAATTTTTCATCCGACATCTTGGGATGACCGTGAATGCAGTTACGGTCATCAGCTTTACCCCAGTGAATAGTTAGGTTAGTATACTTATATGGAATTCAATATTGTATATAGAATAGAAATTCAATTCCAATTCCATATTTTATCTACCTCTCACCTGATGTATAAAATTACACAATACATTTACAAAAGATACAGTTTGTAAACATAAGCAAATCTGTTCAGATTTATGAGAGACCATATTCAACTTAAACAATATGTATGTTAAATAAATATTAAACATGAATAGTAAAATTATACAACACTATTATTCAATTAGAATGACGTGAATAAAATGGAATAATGTTTTATTGCTAATCACAGCACCCAAAGCTGTGATGAATAATAATGTATTACATGTATTTTCCATTATTTCAATGATAGAACTCGATATGGCTTCTAGAAACGATGACAGTCCATCGTAAGGGGACGGTACATGGCTGACGCGTGTTTAGTGCCATATAAGAAAGGTTTGGTTCTCAATGCTTTTCAGCCTCGTACTTTATTTTATTTTTTCAACATTGTTTTATTTGAGCGTCACAGATGAGCCGTTTGTAGACGAAACGCCCGTCTGTCGTAAATATAAATATCATTCCTGGTATCTATGATGAGTTTATATATCTCTTGCACGTAAAAGACACCCTTGTAGAAAGAAAGGGACAGGCTTATGCCGCTACAAAGGGGAAAGGGATTAATAGAAGTTGCAAGAACTTGTTTCTTAATCCTTTATTAATAAATATGTTTAGTACACTACATTGATTACAATATTGTTTAAACTGATTGCATATATTAGAAAAAGCATAAGGAAAGCAATACAAATAGTTTTTTTAAGCCATATGGTAAATACACATGTATGTTGTGATATGAACACATGTCAGTATCAGATTTTTGTGCACAGTGTGTGTACTACTGGTAAATGTATGTTTTAAGAGAACATGTTTAATAACTACTTGTCACTAGATGTGGATACTTTAATTATCCTAAGATCTTTGAGTGCGTGATTTTAAGACTCTTTCATTTGCAATAGAATTTAACATTGAACGTTATTTACATTTTCACAAGTATTAATCCTTCTAAACTTGAAGACAATTAAAAATTATGGTTATATAATGTTCTTAAAAAACGAACGAAGATAAAAGTATCATGCTTTAGAGAAAGACAAAAACACTTTATAAAAAATGACTCTGACCCAAGACACAAATTTCTATATAATAAAATTAAAAATGAAAATGAGGAATGTGTCAGAGAGACAACAACCTGCCCATAGAACAAACAAAGGCAGATGTAGAAGTTATAACGTTATTATACTTGCGAAATAGCAGTAAATTGGTCAATAAGAATGTCATATCAATCGATGTAAAAAAAACAAAAACAAAGCATAATGTCAACCGGACATTTTATATACCGTGTATAACGTTTCTTTCAATATGCGAATTCTTTTTTCGGAGGTATTTAAGGGAAATATGATTTTCTCAAATTTTCTAAAAACTGAAATTAAAGGGTAGCTATATATAAAAGTTACTAACCTGGAAGTTTCTTATGACGTATACTTTTCGAATAAGAGAGTTCGGAGTGGTGCTTTTTAAAACTTTGATGTTATCTCAATCAGGTTAATAAAAATTTGAAAAAAACCCATCAGAAACGACTTTATTTTGATATATCCTAGTCTTAAAAACGATGGGAATGTGAGGAATTTCGATTTAATTTTTTTTTTAAGTTTTGTTATTTTCATCATTATTCAAATTATTCCAAATTAACAAAATATCGAGATTACAGGTTTATTCGTCTTGGAATTTTGAATAGTAAGTCGTTGACGAAATTGAAAAGATGCAATAACCGGTCCACTTATGTTTACCCACAGAATAACGTATGTATGTCATTGTATTGGCAAATATTTAGTATGTTTTGTTTTGTTTTAATATTTGCAACTTTATCATCACAAACATCATAATAGTTTATAGACTTTCAATTATTGGCCACACTCGTTTTTCACTCTATTGATCTAATTATTTTGTGCAAATAAACATTTATCTTTCTGGATCCACCCTTTGACAGGGTACGATTTGATTTTATTGGATTTATCAACTTTAAATAAAAAAAAGTAATGTTGTACTGTCTTGGCCGTTGTTTTATTTTATATCATTCTTCCTTTATCTGAAATGATTAGGTAATTTTTCTAAGATCAATCATTCATAACTACAAATGTATGTACATTGGTTTCGTTTTAAATTGTAGAGTTAATAGAATGTCCTGACCTTGCAGAAGTAAATTTCGCTACTATAACGAATAAGACTGGTATAAACGAAAACGACAATATTACGTACGCTTGTGATAGTGATAATGTATTGAAAATCTGGTGATCTGATTCGTCAATGTATGAAGGATGAAACCTGGAGTGGAAGTCCTCCAGTCTGTGGTACGAACATTTTGTACATTTTGTTTATAAGGAGCATACTAATTTTATTTTTCATTAAGCAGCAGTCATGGCAAAAATGTGCATACATCATTCTATTGTATGAAGTTGTTTTTACATTCATGTTTATTTCAGGTTAAAATAAAAAGAAATATCGATTGGCCTATATTCCAATATTCATAATAAATATTATAAGATACACAGTGTGCAAATTATCCTACTTAAAGAATTGTATTGACCTGATAAATTCCGTATTAGAACAATTGCACACTGTTTAACGAATTTAACCAGATTTGTAGGAGACCATTTATTTTAATTTGAAATATTCCAATCTAAATATAACCGCCATATCTCAATTAAGGTTTTGTTTATATTGAGAGGTAATATAATTTTATGATGAAGTACCGCAATAAAAAAAACTTACGTTAAGCCGTTTTGTCCCATATATTATGTTTATATAGTTATACTAAGTGTCAGTTTTGTCTACTTTTAGAGAAGTTTGCTACTTAGTTTCGAGATAGATCGTTTTCATAACATTAGTATATATATATATATTGATAGGGTATCATGAACAAAAAGAAAAAAAATATACGTCCGTTTGCTTGTTTTCTTAGATAATAGCCTGTAAAATTTTGGAGGGAAATGTTCTCTCTTGTTTTTTTGTAATTGACAAGTTTATATTCTAAACAAATATTAAAAATTAACAAAGATTTTTTCAGATGCTTGTTAATACATGTAAAAGAATTATAACAAGGAAAATGTGGGACAGTGGGCAATGAAAAGAAAAGACTATATTTAGAGCTCGAACAGTAGGGCCGAACACAAATTTTACTTTACAAGACTCGAAATTATCTCGACATAACTTAAAGTCTTATTTTACTATACTCGGCTCTGGGCTACACTTTACTTGATAAGTCTGATTCAGTACTTGATAATATTGATGAAATCGAAATGGTGTGTACAAATGCTCGACCAGTCTCGTTTCAGTCTTATCAGTCTCTGTTCAGTCTCACCAGTCTCGACCAGTCTTTACTCAATCTTGACATGTCTTTACCTGTCTTTACTGGTCTTTACCTGTCTTGACCAGTGTCGACCACCTTAGACTCCGTATTGACCTTTACATTTTGTCTACTCTTGTATTAATCAGCTCATCAAAATAAATCATGTATTGAGCTAACAAAACTTAATAGCTTAATGAGGTTTATTGAAATCAAATTTAAGGATTTAATCTTGTTAAGTAGGTTTTGTATTTTCAGTTGGGACTGAATTCAAATAGTCACATTTAATTTTTGCATTTTTTTTTAAATCAACCATCAAACTATACTGCCAACTAAGTTATATATTAAACTTACTGAATTACAGGTTGTAATATAGTTTGTTTCATTGCTGTCAAGTCTACGGATTTAATTAATATAAGTAAAAAACGATAGAATTTTAAGCCATTTTAGGTCCAAACACTCAATTGTCGTCCCTTGATTTTTTTGTTGAATATAGTCCCAAGTGTTGACAGTGTGTTACTTGCCATCTTTTTTTATGCCCCTTTTAAATGTAATTATCCATGTTTATGCCTCAAATAGCAAGTCTGGGATCAAATGACACTGTCAAAATATTTGGGTCATGAGTTTTAGAGTTAAGTAGTGATTTGGTCCAGTAGACAAAGGTTAATAATCAGCACATTGGAGGTTGTCAAAAGATTTCAAGACTCCTTCAACATAAAATTGTCCATATTTTAATTTAAGGCAGAGCCGATGAAGTTTACTATAATTTTATCATATTGGTCCAAAAGTAGAACAGCACACTGTCCAAATTTTGTTGAGAAAGCGCAATTTGTATTTATTGTCTAAAAGAAATTTACTACGGAATAGTGTGAGTCTCTGACCTGTATTAAGACAGTTATCTTTAAATTGTTATATAACTTTTTTTCAAATTAACCTGGACTTCCAATAAAATTCAAATTGATTAAGTGATTAAGTTAAAAAAGGGATTTAAAGGTGACTATTAAAATCTTGTTCAAACTAAACATTCTAGCTTTTTTTACTTTTAATTAAATCCTTACATTTGTAAGTAATAAACCAAACTACCAAAAATCTGGCTGTCTGTAAGAGTAATATATAATAACAAAATAGCTGACAAACTGGTGAAAATCTCGATTGGAAAAGTTTATAATTTATTTTAAAGAGAACTATCTGACGACAGTCCGAGCTAAATGATGGACTTTTTTTTACCTACCAATGATTTTTTTAATATGACAGCAAGGAATCAATCTACCACATAACAAAATACTTAAGTTAGGGGATGTGTCATAGCGTTGCATCATAAATAATTGCAAAGGTATTTCGCCTGATTCCCATTTTGTGTTCACATTCAAATAAGGATTTTGTACTGTAAGATTTCTATTTACAGGCATTCCAAATCCAAGTAAGTATATATCAATTCATAAGTTAGTTCAATTATACTTTGGTTTAACTGAAGCACGCCTCCGGTTGCTGAATTTTAACTATGTATTGCATATCAATTAGTGGCCTTCGGCTGCTTTCTGCTCTTTGGTCGGTTTAATGTCACCTTCCTCATTTTCATTCTCAATATTATAGAAATCAAAAACTAAAGAATTGGAGCTGTTTCATTTTATTTTGCTCTATTATATTTACTTTACTTGTTAGTAAGATTAGTTTGATATATAGCATTATTAATGATTTTGCGTTCTTAGTTATGTGTTCTGTATATGTTCTGTCAAAGCGTATTTTTCGTAGTCATATAATATTTTACATTTATAGAAATAAGCTATATACTTTGCTTTTTGTGGCTTTTTTCGTTTTGCATTTTTTGATCTGATATTTATGTCCTGCTTTATTACATTTGTTTTGAAAGCCATCCTTAACCTGTCCCATAAATAAAACAGTGTATTTAAGTTTTAAGGTTCATATTCAAATGTGTAAATACTCTCTTGAAAAATGGACGCAATGCTTTTATTTCATAAAAAAATAAATAAGTAATAATAAAATACAAATATGTTCCAAGTAATAAAACTATCATGATACATAGCAATAGTGTCAACTGATCAATCCATTTTATCCTGCAATCAGCAATCTATTGTACAAATAACAGGTAAACAAATACATTTTTTCTTTATTTGTACATATACGAATACAGTCTCCTTTTATCCCGCTTCATTGTTGGGCAAGGGGTAATGTGGATTTTTCTTTTTGTAAACCAGTTAATTTTGGGGGTCCTCTCCACGGTCCGCGTTTAAACTGCTTCATTGAAAAAGAAATAGATACGGTAAGGGCCGATTTTTGATTCAGATTTCAGGTTCATCTAACGAAAGATTTTGGACACTTTTTAAAGCGTCTATTTGAAAAAATTCAATTAGTTTCAGTGAAAGCTTGCAGCTGATTTAGTATTTAAAGACGCTCAGAATCAAGTTTAAATATGATAACATGACAGTGTTCATGTTCCATGTTCATCCTCAACCTTTATGTATGTTATGTACTATCATCATATACAACTTACATTGAACTATTAGGAATGAACACGAATGCAGCAACTTCCATTTAAGACGGAAACCGTCTAAAATTTAGCTAAGATGCTAAAATTGTGAAGATTTCAGTAACATAGCATGACTTTTTGATGCTAGTACCCGATATATGTGCATTGTATTGTCAAAAACAGTGCATAGTCATGCAGCAGAAGCATCTACTGTCCAGGAATTAGCTTACATAGATAACATTTTCACAATTTTGTAAAGCTGCTATATTTTTGAGTCAAAAAGGAATCTTACTGAACCTACTCCTTATAGCGTAAAATAAAATCAAAGGATACTGCTAATTATTTCCCTCCTTTCATAGTTCCTTAATGACCTCAGCCTGAAAAGATTAAAGGCACAATTTGGTTAGAAGAGGGACACAGTTGATTCATTTGGGCTTGTCGATAATTTGTTGACAAAAAGTCCTCCAAACGTAACAAAGATGTTTATATAAACTGTAAACAATTAATATTTTTAACAAATATTAACATGTTTAAGTTACAAAATTCAATATACTAGGCAAAATTCAGCCAATTTGAGGACCTGAAATGCATTTTTCGCTCTAATGACGCGTCTAAAAAAACATGTCCCTTTGGCATTTTTCGTCTATCTTTTGGTTATAATCTTAAAGTATGGCCACCACTGAAATGTAAACTCCTGATTTGGGAAATGCACATATATATAGCAAGCGGCGATGTAAATTTGTAAGCTTGAACCGAGACCTCCTTTAAAATAGGACAGCCTTGAAAAGTACAACAATTGAACTATGTTCATGTGTATTTATAATACATTTTTAAATCATTTACAGCTGCGTTTACAGTGACATTACCTGGAGGTGTGCAACCATACCAGAAAGATAGTATTATCAAATACAGCGAAGTCATCGATAATAGTGGAAATGCATACGATCCCTCTACGGGTATTTTTACTGTAGACATGGACGGTTTTTACTCGGTATCTGTTACTATGATGTCAGGCCTTGTAACCGCTCACACTACTATACGGAAGAATGGTGCGATTATGGCGTGGCTCTACACTGACAAATATTATAATATGGCATCCCAAACCATCAATATGCGACTGTTAGCAAATGACACGATTTGGGTACAAATGAACAACAAGGCATCGAGTCTTTTTGATGTTTATAACACTTTCAGTGCAGTTTGGATATCTTAAAAAAAATCTGTGAAGAATGCTATTTAATAGAAGTTACCATTTAGTTAGTATTAATCTTGTTTAAAGAAGCAAGTTTATGATAAACCGTGTTTGCTTTTTAGTTATGCGTTATTTCGTGTACCTTATACATTAAACAAAGACTGTATATGTTGTGTTGACTATTATATCATTTGTTTGAGGGCTTATTATGAATGTTCTTGCGTATGTGTTGTACTTTTGTCACGTATTGTTTTATTGATACTTTTCAACATTGTCGACAGTTGTATATTTTTAGTTGCATTTGGTGTTCCTGTTGTTCCTTTGTTTTTCTCTGATAGTTGATCAATGCATATCCTCCGGCTTTCGTTTGTCGCCCATATTTTTTGTTTCAATTGATTTATGTCTTATGAACCCTGGTATTTTACTGTTGTCTTTATATTTCAACGTGCGTATTTTAGATAAACATTCTAATACCCTAAATATGGCTTAAACATGGAGATAATATCAGTATAAATCCAAAGCAGATATGAAGTAAGATATTTGAGACATGTCAACGCGACAAACGACACACACTTCGTACATTTTAAATTTCAATTATTTGATAGATAGTTGATTTTACCCAAGGAAAAAAAACATTAACATTCATTACGATAATGTGCCAAGAGATGATAAAATTTTGTTATAAGTCTTCAGTTGTATGGATAAAGTCGCGTGCATTTCATTGATAACTTGACGATGATCGACTGTAGGTGTGATGAGATGATTGAAGCTGTTAAATTTCTTCTTTTAGATGGTGATGTTCCTTTGGCACCATCTGACGGTGTTAATATTTCACAACTAGTTCAGAATGCCTATGTCTGTTGTGACGGTTTTGATTTTAACGAACGTAAATTTCTTAAAACCTTTACTAAATTCTTCAATAGATGTGAAGATTTGGTTTATAAATTCGGTTGTAAGTTCAAACGGAATAGCACATCCTTATTTTTATGGAAATGTTTTTTACCGTGCCCGGATTTTTTCCCCCGATATTTGCAAACTTACCAATCATTCAAAAAAATTTAGTCTGAGAGGTTACCAGTTCAACACTGTAATTAGATAATTAGATATTGATTTTATTGGTATTAATATTGATTTTGTTATCAGTAACTTAAAAGCAAACTGAATATTATTGGAATATACATATACACATTCATGGATCTACAATATGTCGATATTGTTATTTTGGCATGTTTTTCTGTGATTGTTACGACGTCTTTACACTAAATCCATAAGATGTTGGATGCGTTCTAATTACTAATTGAGTCTCAGATGTATGATATATTTAATTGTTGTTATTGGCTTTGAACTGGCAGTCAGTAACTTTGAGTACTCTCCTATCACAACTTACTGTATTTTTATAGGAAAGGGGTATACAAGTACCGGACCACGTCCACTCTGTGTTTCTTGTTAACTGTATGTTGTTTGTATCCATCTGATAAGTTAAGCTTTTTTAAAACTGATTTTTATAGTTCGATCTTATGTTTTGCTGTTACATCACTGTCCAGTGTTAGGAGGGTGGTCTGCTAAAATATTTAACCCCGAAACATTCTATAAGTCTGTGACTGTCCCAAGTCTGAAACCTGCATTTCAGTGATTGTCGTTTGTTGATGAGTTACATATTTGTTTTCCGTTTAATTTTGTACATACACTAGGCACTTAGTTTTATAGTTTGAATTGTTTTACTTTTGTAATTTTCGGAACTTTAATGCTAATAATGCGGTATGGGCTTTGCTCAGTGTTTAAGGCCGTACGGTGACCTATAGTTGTTAATTATTTTGTCATTTGGTCTCTTGTGGAGAGTTGTCTCATTGACAATCTTACCACATCTTCATTTCTTTATTGAACATGTAAAGTCGATGCACTGATTTTTGCGTCAATGCCTAAGATTTTAGAGAATCATGGCATGTCTTTGATATAAAAGTATTTAGGCAATAAGAACAAAAGGAGAATGAACGAAATACCGATAAGTTAAAATATCGGTCAAACCGTGTATGGTCCATTCCGTCCACTTCGTTCTTCAAATGAAAACTTGATCGACTGTGTATAAATAAAGGCAACATTAGTATATCGCATTACAGAAGTCAAAAATCAATTACTCAAAAACAAATCCGGGTCCGTAACGAAACACAGAGAACATGTCATTTACACTAGTAAAAAACACTGGGCCAACAACATCACGTAATAAATACAAACACAAACGCAACCAGAAACAGACTACTTGATAACAACTGATATATTCTTGACTTGGCGCAAGACATCTTAAGAAAACAATAATGGCACGCGATACCACATGGACTATAAAACTTATATAAGTCGGAAACAAACTGACAACACAAAGGCTAAAGATATCTAAAAGACTTTGAACAAACTGTAACATGTGTAAGTAACGGCGTGTACTCTCAAATCTGTAAATAGTGTTTACCTCTTTGGTAGAATCGGTGCCTAAATCAAAGTGGCCTTTCTTATGTATGATCTTTGTATGAGTACGAATCATGTTGTTCTATTGTTTTTTTTATCAGGCAATATTCTTAATAGATATCGCTACGCTCAATATCAGTAAGTATTTGAACAGTGTAGACTAAGACATCGCTGATTGATTGTAATAATGAAATGGCGACGTCGTTCTCAAATAAGAATAGAAATTGCAATCAATATCAAATCTTTTTTCATATGACTTTTACTGTTTCTTTTAAAAAATTTCAATTACTATAAAATGTTTTATATTCCGTGTGTCTTTTTTAATTTGGAGGCGCTTGTATGCATCATCTAGCATGTTCTTCAGTTATTGACTGTACTTAGGTTATGTTTTTATCATTAAAATTTATAAGTTTGAATTCTTCTACGATGCAAAGAGTTACGATATCAGCCAGGCAATGACATTGTGGTTATATTCCATTCCTGTCGTGTGGAATGTTCGAAATTTCGATAGGGTCAGAATGGTGTTTGATACGTTTTCTCCGAGAAAAACTCCGAAAAAAGTCTCTAATTAAATGGCGATATCAAAAGTTCAATGTTTTAAATTGGCGTTTTAAGGGTTGGTAACTTTAAAATAGTGCATTTTCTTTCAGAATCGACATTTAATTTAGCTATTTTGTATTTTAGTCAGAAAAAAACGTACAGTAACCTTTTTTTCTTTTAATATTCACTTTTATTATATTATTGAACATGTATCAATTGAAACTACAAACTTCAAACAAATTCTATCATTTTTATTCAGACACACATACCACCTTCAAGGCTTTGAATAAACTATTCACACTGGCAGTAAGTATTATAATGTAAAAGAAGTATATTAGAAAACAAATAGTATGTTTCTTAATGTGAACTGTATAAGAGAAGCCTTATTCATAATATCATTATATTGAATCATTTCACAATGATTAATAGATTTGAAAGAAGCCCCATAAACACAAGACAACCAATAAAAATTAAGTTAAGACCATTGTTTTCCACAAAATCAAATGCACATGTATACCGTATATTAATTTTACTAAAAAATATAAATAATCTCAACAAAGACATTTAAGATACATGTGTGTTCAAAGTATTTAAATTCTGTTCGTCTTGGTTAAATAATGTTAAAGGGTCTTTAAATAACGACTTTGAAATCTTCACTTGAAATGAAAGACGTATATAATTGCATACATTTAGAATTGAATACTCTATTCAAATAATTTACAAACACAGAACATTGACATGAAACTTCTACTCAATTTAGTCTTATTTTAGATTTTCTATTTTCACCATTTATGTAAGTCTTGGCTTGCTTTCAAAAATATACTCGTATTTAACATTGGCTAGCTATCGATTAGTTCAAACCGCTGATCTGTGTGACTGACTTGGTAGGTAGGTAAGCGTTTTCTTATAATACAGATCTAAAATTTACCCTAAAATTTGAAACAAATTGAAGTGTTTTCAATGTGTCATAACAAATTGTCATGACAACTTCAAATTTAATTAATGTATAAATATACATATATAATATCCCGAATAATTCAACTTTCGAGTTTGTTTTAAGTTATACATAAAGTGTAAGCAGTATTGTTTGATATAGAGTTACCAAGTTATATGTGAGGAATTAACTGACAAATCTGTATTTTTAATGTCCATATTTTGTTGTTTTGTTTAATATTTTTCTGGCTGTTACCATCCTGTTGTCCATTTTGTGGGGGTTTAAATATCCTTTGTATTTGTTTTCCATTTGAAATAAGAAATAAACATTTGTGTTTTTATAGAATAAAAGTCAAATGTTTCATGTAACTCCACGACGAATAATGTTCATTTTTGTTAAACAGAAAACAATCAGAAAGTATTATAAAATACATGAAATAAGTAGAAAAACTATAAAACCAAAATATCATCAATAGTGAAATCTGTTCAGCTATCAAAGTCCACGAGGGTGTCAACAGCTCAGTACCGAGATCAGCGAATACAAAAGTTAAACATTGTCTGATTATAAATTCAGAAAATTTTAATAAACTAAAGTTCCAATTACATTAGGAATTTTTTTTACCTTAGATGGACTTTGTAATTATATTTTTAGGTACATTTTAGACATGTAGTTCCCCACATTTTTTGGTATCTTTATATTCTAGGCTTTCACAGATTCAGCTCTTAGAGTCGAGAGGAAGAAAAGTTCGTAAGTCCTTTTTTTTTACAGTTTTATTCCAATTTCGTTCGTCCGATACGCTTATGTTAAATTCATGTCATTACATCGAAATCGAAACGGAAACCGAAACATTTCAAATCCAAGATGTAAAAATCTATATGACAAAAAAAGGGTCTTAGGTGAAAAGCGAAATAAAAGGTGGGCCTTGTGTGCAACAAAGCTATTGATATTTTATTAATTTGCATAAACAAGACTCAATTGAATTAAAATACGTAAATAGCAATATAAGATGAACCTATATAAACGTTCTTAATATTTCAATTTGGAAATTCATGCGCAGACAGATTGTATTGCTGTAATAACATTATATATTTTTTGACAGCTGTATATAAAAATACTATTTGCTCCCTCCGCTTTTACTTTGCATTAAACTGTAATTTCACTTTTGAGGCACATTTCCTCTAGTATTGATTCAAACAGTACTGGCATTGGCATGGAATGTCGAAATAGTTCTGTCTTTTTTTGGTATGCTCTAAAACAGAAAACGTGGATTGGACATAGTCATTTATTGATTGTCTGCAATAGAACGGTGTAAGCGGTATATTTTCTACAACCGACTTGAAATAGGAGAAAGTTATTTTATAGAATTTCAATGTCTGATTCGAAATGTTGCAAACAATTATGATAGTTCTTTCAAGAACATCATCTCATTCCCCTGCATTTATAAAGGCAACCGAATGTACAATGCATCTAATTTTGACTAAATTGTATTGGTACATTACTACTAGATGATAGTATTAAAATGCCATCGATCCTCCAATGCACACAACTTTTTTTCCCTTTTCAAGAGGACATATCAAATTTATTTTCTTAGGTACAAGCAGGAATAGGATCTGTTAAAACGATGATTATGTGGGTTTTTTTTAAAACTGAAGGCTCTTGTAACTCAAAACTGGCAGTTTTACATAAGTTGTATACAAAACTGACCGGTTTAAATGCACAATACATTTTTTGCCTGGTAGTTATAAAGTTTGATAAGGAATAATATTATACTATTAGAAAAGTCTGCTTGTTTTTGTAGTTAATTTGATTTCGCTAATTTATGATCGAATGCGAAAATTTATTAAACAGACCATTTCTCTTATTTGTGATATGGTCTATATTTCTTTCTATTTCCGTTGTTGTGCAAAGTGTCTGTAGATATCTCATAGACTTCAACACACGAGTTTGAATGTCCCTTAAATGATGGCCAGATGTGGATAATTATCAGTGAACCAGTTATATCTATACCAATACATCCTTATGTATAGGCTATCAAATTTTGATAATTATTTTATTACTATAATAGTTGCAAAAACTATTAAATGCATAAACCGACTGTTAACTAGTTATTTTTATTTGCGTTGGTGACTTATGTCTGATATATAATACCATCTACCAGATTCAAATTATTCTAGTTCAACCATAATCATGTTATCATTGAAAGTATTCATTTCTGTCAGGTAATATGCCACTTTTTCATTGATGAAAGAAGTACTTTATGGTAGATATTTTCATTGGGATGACGGCATAGAAAAAGTACTGACATCATTTCAGAATTGATATTAGATACCTCATTGGTGTGATTTTCTCCAAAATATCTTGATAAACATGTATTCCTCCCGATCATGAGATTTTAGGTTTTTTTTTTAATAAAACCTAATATATTATAACCTTTTCATTTTTCATCAAAATAAGAATCCATAGCATGCATGGCCTTGTGACTGCACCATAATAATTGTATTCATTTGAGTCAAAAAATGGAAGGATCATTTTCAACAAATTCAGTTTCACGAATGGGACTTCTCGTTTTCGAAATGATCTTAAAATATAATGTAAAGAGATATAGGGAGATGTGGTGCCAATGAGACAACTCTCCATCCAAATAACAGTTTAAAAAAGTTAACCATTATAGGTCAATGTACGGCCTTCAACACGGAGCCTTGGCCTACACCGAACAACAAGCTATAAAGGGCCCCAAAATTATATTTAGAAAAAAACAAAAGAACATTTGTTAAGATTTCCATCCCTTATGTTGGGTGAGGATGTCTTAAATATAAAATATTTCGTAAAGTTATGAAACATTTATATTGTAGTACAAACGCAACTGTAGATAATTTTAAACCAAATATTTTTTACTTTATACATGCATGTTTATGAGGAAAATTTTCCTTCATTCATTCGTTTGTGAATTTTTAATCAAGGACCTCCAATATGTTTTTTAAATACAAATGTATAATTGTTTTTTTCTTAACATCGGTAGTATGACCATATGAGCGTGCGAGATTAACTATAACACAACTTCTTTAACATTATTGCAAACAAATAAAAATAATTATATTATAATGGAAATGAAAGGTATAAATATTAGAATAATAATTTTCTTATAAGAGAAATGAGTACAAATACAAAGGCATTACAATCAGTAGAACATCCTAAATGATAAAAACAATGACACAGTCGATACGCCTTTGACACCGAATCAATATTAAACTTATGTCTTCACGCTCTCTGTACTTCTTGTTTGCTATTTTGTTTGCCTCCTATCTGACATCTGTTTACTAACCAAAACGTCACTTACATGTACATGGGTTTCTTTACGTTAAGCAGCCATTTGCCCAAAAAATGTTACTACCATGAAAGGAATATGACAGTTATTGTCCCTTCTTTCCGTAGCCTGATATAGTAACACATTTGTTTGGAAGTTTTCATATAGTACATATAAGCGTAGGTCTATCTAAATGGTTTAAAATCCGTGGCCTCCTACTTCACAGCATGGTTTTGCTTATTCAAATTTAAGCGTCTGCTTTATGTTTATTTTGCTTTATGCTTAACTTTGGTTTGGTGTAGTTGTCAACAACAAATAAAAATAAATGAGCAGGTACTTTTTTTTTAAATAGAATGAATAATTAAATGCGTGATATTCCTTCATACCCCATTGCACTATTTTCCAGTTAGAATCAATATACATTCATTTGAAGGCTGTGAATAAATTTACTACACTGACAGTAAATACAAGTGTATTTTGTAAATTCAATAGCATTATCATGCTTTTGGAGAGAGAAAAAGTGTATACAAAGTTTTTGTTGAATGTAAACTGTATAAGATAAGCCAGGTAGATTTATTCATTTGAAACTTTACAACAGACTTGTTGAGAAGGGATTGATAAAGCTGCCAGTTCATTTAACGATGGCATTTTTTAAAGTTAATAAGATTCACTCATAAGATCTTTGCATCGGAAATAAACTCCTTTATTCTACAACCCTCAGCTCAAACTAGTTCATAAATGCTGGATTGCTACCGGTTATGTACTTCTCGTCAATAAAATGATGATATAATACTTACCCCATAATGAGTGGGTTTGTGCGTGATTTTCATATTATGAGGACATAATCTTTCATTCGGTTAAGTTGAGGTCCGGAGCTGGCATTTCGGTAGCTGCTAGTAGTCCTTTGTTAATCGACGTATCAGTGAACTTTTACTTAGTTTCTTCTGTGTCGTATTCGGAGATCAGGCTGTTGACTCTCTGACACATTCCCCATTTTTATTCTCGATTTCATTATAAACGAAACATATTACCATACATAATATTGTTAAAAGAAAAACGCACCCAAACAAAAACAAAAGAAATAATAAGTTGAGTCCATTTTCTTTAACAATATTTATATGCTTAAACCTTCCTGTTAAATCTTCTAAAATGTATGAATAAAAAGAACAAAGACACTTATTTATCTTCTATCAACACAACATTCTCAAACAAAGGTATGTCCAAAAGAACTTACATTATGTTTATAATGAGCTTGTTTTCTTAAAGGGTATGTACATTACGACTTGTAAATCTTTACCTGATGTGAAAGACGTGTACAATTGTATACATTTAGAACTGAATTCACAATTTAAATAACTTATGTTTAAACAAAGAACTATGAATGAGACCAAAGCGAAACAATTTAGTATGTTAGTTTTGGCTTGCGTTCAAAATGTATTTAATGTTTGCTAGATATCAATTAGTTCCAGTTACTGCTCTGTGGGACTGACTGAGGGGTAGGTAATTTTACATTTTCATGGTATACAGATTCAAAATGTACCTTTTAAAAGTTTATAATGAATCGAAGTGCTTTCAATATGGAATATAACATTATCCAGACAACTTATAAAGTATACATCTTTGGTATCCTGAATATTTCAGCGTTCTTACGTTATATTTGAAGTGAGAGGAGTGTTCTTTGCTATAGAGATACTATTTAAACCGTTTAAAATTGAGAAATATATTGATAAATCTGTATTTTTAAGAACATTTTTTGTCGTTTTGTTTCATGTTTTGTTTCTGTTTTGTTTCCATCGTGATTTCTGTTTCTATGGATTTGAATATCCATCGTATCTACTTTCTATTTTCATTGCATAAATAAAGCCAATCAATGGTTTATAACTCCAAGATGAATAATATTTAATAAAAATACAAAACAATCAAAAAGTGTTATTAGTACAAAAACTCTGAAATAAAAATATGATAAATATTAAAATTTGCATACTTATTCGAGTCCAGAAAAGCACTTTCGACGCAAGGCATTTCTAAAGTATTGTTTTTTTTATTTTTTATTTGTACAGTACTGAGTCAATGTTACTGTCGTTGGACTATCAGTTCCCGAGGTTATCATCAGTTCAGGATTACAGGTCTGTACTGATATAATTTTTGTTTTAAAACTAACTGAAATTGTCTGATTACAAATATTTTTAAATAACTAATAATTCCCCAGGAAAGGTTGTTCTTAAATGGGCTTGGCCATACTGTTTTATGTCAATTTTAGTCAAATCAAGAAAAGGGCTTCGAATGCATGAAATTGACAAAGTGTTGTTATCATTTTTATGTTGCCACCTTTTGTTTTGGTAATTTTTGTCGTATTGCCACTGTCTTATGGCAATATTAAACGCAACTCATCTTTAAGAGGAAATGAACTAGTGGTGATCTTCTATTGTCCTTCTCAATTCATTATTTATGTCAGGTGGGTTGCAAGATTTGTTAATTTCAATTATTTTGTTAGAATGGCCTTACAATTTGTTTGTTTCTTATTAAAAATACGGAGAAGGGGTATAATTGCCATGTGACAACACTCAACCAGTGACAAACTGACGTGAAAGGTAACAACTTTAAATCACGAAACGGGCTTCAACAAAAAGAAATATTCATATTTCATGTTCCGATATAAACGCCACGAAATGACAAAAAAAGTTCAAAAAAGAACGGACGGCATATATAAGTATTGTGCGAGTCATTTTTAATGTCATAACCATGTAAGAGTTCTTTTTTTTTAAATTCAATCTGATGAACCCTTGCTCAATCTTAGATATATAGTTTGATACGATCATTATGGATACCATCTTGATAAGATAGTCGAGAGTCTATAATACAACAGGAAGGATAAGGATTTAATAACATTATGTCAAATTTTTTAAACAGACCATTTCTCTTCTTTGTGTCATGGTCTCTATTTCTTTCTATTTCTTTTGTTGTACAAAGTGTCTGTAGATATCTCATAGACTTCAACACATGAGTTTGAATGTCTCTTTAATGGTGGCCAGATGTGGCCATTTCGCGTTCTCCTTCCACTTTAATGTAAATTCGACAAATCGAGAAATCGAGAAAGCTAGTAAGCAACACCACAAAAACACGAAGGCAAAAACGCAAAAACAGGAAATCGATTTCTCGACTTCGCGTTTTTGCTTTCTCAATTTATTGATTTTCGGATTTGCGAATTTCTCGATTTAGCGTTTGCAGAGTGAAAGTAGAAAACGCAAGAACGCAAAAGAAAGAATGTCCACATCTGGCCATCATACCCTCTGGTATCTTTAGCCCCGCTTTTCAAGCAAATTAGGTTTATTGGCTTGTTTAAAGATTTTTACTGTTCATGAAACTGCCGTCTTCCCGTCTGCACACGAAATTTTTAATCTCTCTACTAAGCAAGTAGCACTTGCAACACATTATCGCCCTATTTATTGTGGTATCCGGTCAGCTCTATGATACAAAATCTTCTAGATATTTTATCACCAAAACAAACTTTAACAAATTTAAATATCAGGGGACCAGTTATATTGATACCAATACATCCTTATGTATAGACCATAACATTTTGACCATTGTACTGCCCCATTTATGGGCATTATGTTTTCTGGTCTGTCCCGCGTCAGGTTAAACTTGATGATTAAAGTTTCTGGTCGAGGTAGTTTTTGATGATGTTGAAGTCCAATCAACTTGAAACTTACTTTTAGTTCAGGTCCTGATAAAAAGTTTACACATCCAGTTCAGTAAGAAGTGTTTCAGTGTAAGTTGTCGTGTTTTTTGAGGCAGAAATGTTTTTGGAATGACAATATACAGGTTTAAAAAAGCTCAAACAAAATTCATACTAGACAGTGGTCACTTCGTCTGAAATTTCACTGTTTCAGTCCGTGAAATTATTGCACAATTGGTGCAATACATAACAATGGAAAAGAACTGTTCAACTACTTTTACAAGGCGAAAGAGAAAGTCGAATAGTGAAGCTAGCAAACAATACTTTTTTAATCTGAGCATGCAAATCCAAGATTATATTATATATTTGACAATACACATATTTGCAGTTTTTCAAGGCCATATTGGCCTTGTGTTTGGGAAATTACTATGCAAATATATTCTGACGTCAGGAAATCTAGGATTCTCGACCTGTTTAAAGAATATTAAATGAGAGCAACGAAGCGGAAACAATTTGTGTTAACAAAACGTTGATATTTTTATAATCTATGTAAGTCTTGGCCTGGTTTCAAAAATATTCAGTATTGACCTCACAATTCGGATCCAAATTAAGATTTAAAAAGTTTCTTTATATTGAACTATTATACGGATATTTAAAAGCCAGGGAAAAATACAAAATAGTATACTCATAAGTATTCTGTAACCTGATTTTATCGGAAGTGAACGGATGCATTTAAATAGTTGTTTACTTTGCAGTTTACTTTGCGGTCCCCGTTAAAATATTGTCGTTTTTATTAAAAAAAAAAAAAAGGTACTGTCGGTAAAGTAAAGGTACATGTATATGTTTTTAAGCGGAAATTATGAACTGTCGGCTAAAACATAGGAAAATATAACATGTTTTTATACTCGCTACGAAGTAGTAGAAAGCTCGGAAAACATTGCCTTTCTCTCGCATTTAACTTATAGCTTGTACAAATATGTTACTTATAATCCGGCTATGAAGGAATTCGTACTTTTATTTGTAATTTACAATTCAACTGTAAGGGGAGGTGTTCGGATTATTGATAGACTGTGTGAACGGCATGCTACACAAATAATTCAAATATTAGATACGTGCAAATTGTAAAAAATCATTTAGAGGAAATATAGTTTTTTGTGACATCTAAATTTAAGCAATTATTACGTGGTTGGACTTCTAACGTAGAACCAATCACTTAATCCCTCTGGTAAATTATAAAATCCATCACATACATGTATATTGTCCCTTAGCATACTAGCTTTAGAAGACTATTCTTTAACATCCAATCACTCTGACATTGTCAGTCCTTTGACCCTACCCTATTGGTCCATCGAATATTAGTGTGATATCCCATCGTTCAGGTAACAACCAACCATTGCACCTAACGTGACATACCATCGAACTAGAGCTAACAAACAACCATCGAACTTTAGCGTGAGACACCATTGTACATTAGCGTAGACCGTCGAGCGTGAGACAGCATCGTAGATTAGCGTGGAGCATCACACTTTAGCGTGGCTAACGCACTTATGAGTACCATTGCCTACATTTATATTATACATGTGCTCAATTACTTATCCGGTATAAAAATAAATTGTATCCGCCTGAAGTCATTCATATTTAATCATAAATTTGAAATAGTAACATTTTTTTTACAATTTGATATTAGAATTTCAAATAGTAATATCCATTCAAAAAACTAACTATGTAAACAGGACGGCTTCTGATTTTGTATTGTCAATGTCCCTTTCCTTAAAGATAAAATGTTCCATTAGCTCCTTCTACTGTAGTATATATTTCTTATTTCTTAGATAGCTTGGTGCTATGGTTTGGCAGAAGGAAACACAACGTCATTTTTGTATTACTTTAACACCTGTTGATTCTATCTGCTGAGATTACATCGAACGTATCCGCCTGTTAATGTTTTGTTTATAATATAGATATAGGAAGATTTGTAGTGAGTGCCAATGAGACAACTCTCCATCCAAATAACAATTTTAAAAGTAAACCATTATAGGTTAAAGTACGGCCTTCAACACGGAGCCTTGGCTCACACCAAACAACAAGCTATAAAGGGCCCCAAAATTACTAGTGTAAAACCATTCAAACGGGAAAACCAACGGTTTAATCTATATAAACAAAACGAGAAACGAGAAACACGTATATATTACATAAACAAGCGACAACTACTGTACATCAGATTCCTGACTTAGGACAGGTGCAAACATTTGCAGCGGGATTAAACGTTTTAATGGATCAAAACCTTCTCCCTTTTTCTGAAACAATAGCATAACATCACAACATAGAAAAACACATTATACATGTGCTCAATTACTTATCCGGTATAAAAATAAATTGTATCCGCCTGAAGTCATTCATATTTAATCATAAATTTGAAATAGTAACATTTTTTTTACAATTTGATATTAGAATTACAAATAGTAATATCCATTCAAAAAACTAACTATGCAAACAGGACGGCTTTTGATTTTGTATTGTCGATGTTCCTATCCTTAAAGATAAAATGTTCCATTAGCTCCTTCTACTGTAGTTTATATTTCTTATTTCTTAGATAGCTTGGTGCTATGGTTTGGCAGAAGGAAACACAACGTCATTTTTGTATTACTTTAACACCTGTTGATTCTATCTGCTGAGATTACATCGAACGTATCCGCCTGTTAAGTTTTGTTTATAAAGCTAAAATTGTTAGGAGCTGTCATCCACAACAGCAGCTGGGCATTGCTTTTTTTCCCTAAAAGATAAAGGTTTTAAGTAAAACAAGTGTGTTTGATCACCGATTCTCGTAAAGGTTTGGACACATGTTAATTCATAATGTGAAGCTATAGAAAACAAAAGATGCGGTATGAGTTCTTATGAGACAACTATCGATCCAAGTCACATATATCAATAGTATACAAGTTAAGTACTTCAACGCGGAACCTTGGCTAACACTGAACAGGATGAAAGTGCCTGCTAGAAATCCTTTCTTAATTTATGTATAACTGTCATTTTGCTTGTTTTTTCTGTTACCTATCCAGACATCGGAGTCGGACTTCTGTTAAAAAGAATTTCACTGTGTGTATTGGTGTGCTTTTGTTTATTCTACGTTGGCTAGAGGTATAGGGGAAAACTTGAGATCTCACGAAACAGTTAAATCCTGCCGCATTTTCGCGCCTTTCCAAAACCAGCAACCTCAAGCCTGTGTTAGCCTGATATGTTTGTTTTCATTTGAGTTCATTAATTTGTTAAGTATGATGATTTTTTTACTGAACTACATGTAGTACTTATTTTTGTTTAGTGGCATGCTAAAGATATCCGATGTTTCCAGTATTGAAGACTCATTGGTGGCGTAGGGCTGTTTTACGCTCTTTAATCGCGTTGTTGTCTTTGACATATTCTCCTTTTGCAATGTCAATATCATCTGATATAAACATTTCCTAATATTATCAAAAGAAATTCAAAGGAAATTGGGAGTCTAGTTCATGGTTGTCAACAGTATCCATGTGTTTATTTTTCTGGTAATCTTCTAAAAACTATGAATAATTTGAACAAAGTCTTAATCTTTTAAAAACACAACATTCTCAAACAAAAAGTAAGATCAAAAGTTCTTTTAGTTTGTTTGGCTTATTTGACGATAGTGTACAATGCGAGTTGGAACTCTTTACTTCAAGTGAAAAAAATGAACATCTGTATACAATTTGAATTAAAAACGCTATTCAAAATATACGACAAGCATACCTTCTGAAACTTTTCGCTTTTTACACTTAATGACCTCATCCGTCTACATTTTTGAGATCGGAAGTATGATATATGTAACACAGGGTAGATGAGCTTTCATTTGATATGCGACAACACCATGTTCTTGAAAGTTTGATTTTTGCACTTAATGACCCCATCCAACCTATTTTTGGGGGACGTCAATTTGAAATTTGAAATGTACGTTTAATATTCTTTCATTTGATATGCGACAACCTTACCATCTGAGAAATTTGAATGTTTGCACTAAATGACCCCACCCTTCCCCCTGGGATGAAAAGGGGGTTTAAAATTTTCATTTTTAAGTAGAGTTTATTAAGACCTTCAATTTGATATATCAGATGACCCCATTTGACAAAGTGCAAATAATGATGCAATATCAACTATATAAATAGAAGTTATGAAACTTACAAAGTCAATGCAAAACATGAAAATTTCAAATTGATTTTTTGGTGTTTTTTTCCATGGAATGTTTTTGGTATTTGGTCAAACATATAACTATGTCAACTTCTTCAATTTCTAAAACATTTTAAGTGGTAAGCTCTTGATGATTCGGAAATACATGCCTCCGCTCGCAAAACTTGAAACTGCATTATTTCTAAAACGACAATAGATATCTCAAATCTGTTAAATGATAAATGATCTACAGTTGAAGGACAACATTATAGAAAAAGAATGTGGACAATTTCAAAGTTCACCAAGGTCACAATTAATCATCAAATATATGATGCAATACAAAACTTGAGAACCGGAAGTCGTAGAGACATGGGACTATCACCATTCAACTCAGGACTACTTGACCTTTCAAATATTACAAGGTCAAGGTCATATTAAAATGCGAAGGTCAAGGTGAAATTTCATCATGACTTGACATTGACCTCAAATTGAAGGTCATGAACTACTGATCATCTTTGCAGTTTATAGTAGGTTGATATCTGTTACCTTTAAAAAGATAGACACACAATACTACACTTTTAAGAATCATCCCGTCGTAACTTTTGAACAGACAGTCGGACTCTTTTGAGCTAAGTGTATAAAATGTAGAGCTCGTCGAGAGAAACATTTTATACGCTGTAAGTATGCAGCAAACTCTTATCGTTTTCTTAATATGAAAGCTTGAAATTGCAGCTTAATTTTTTTTTTGCACTCGGTGACCTTTGACCTTGGGTGCAAATTAAAGGTCACATGAACTTAAGATTATTGGTGTAGGTCCCAAGTCTTTACGACTTCCGGTTCTTGAGATACAATTTTTCAAAAATTGTTTATATTTTTCAAGGGAAATAACTCCTTATAAGGATTAACAACAAAATGATTGTATATGTTAATTAACATTGCCATCTGGTCCTGTACAAGTTGCCGTTTTCAAATCGATTCTGTCTTGAATACATTTTGAGAAAAATGTAAAAGAAAGAAATTGCTTCAAGGGGACATAACTCTCATAGGGAATGATGAAATCCTTAGCAGCCTCACATGGTAACACATCATGATGAGATCTAACTATTGTCCAAATAAGGTCATGATATCTTTAGAAACAACGAGGGGGGGGGGCATGTCGAAAAAAAACAATAAAAGGGAGATAACTTCTAAAGGGGATGATGAAATCCTACACAGCCTCATCTGGTAATACTTCATGATGAGGTCTACCGATGGTCCATATTTGGTCTTGATAACTCCAACAGAAACAAGGGGAGGCCATGTTAAACAAATGCTGGATGAAAAAAAAAAAAACAAAAACAAAAAACAGGAGAAAAACAATAAGGTCTTTCCTCGCGGAGAGGAAAGACCTTAATAACTGATTTTTGTTAACTAAGTGCTATGAATGAGACTACCAACGCGAACCAATTTATAATAGTTATTTAAACGTTCTATTTTTACGATCTGCGTAAGTCTTGGCTTGCTCCCAAAATGTATTTAAATATTGACTACATATGTATTTTTTTCATTTGCTGATCTGTGGGACTTATGAACGGTATGTTATTTTACATTTTATGTTAATACAGATCTTTTAACTTTAAACAAATTGAAGTGCTTTCGATATGTCATCACATATTGTTGTAGCAGATATACTTGATATTCTGAATAACTTTACTTTCGAGTAATAGCAAGTTCAACCTTTAAGCGTAGATTTAAAAATTTAAAGCATTTAAGAAGGTGATGAGGATTCTCCATGTATTAAACCAAAGTTACAGTTAACAAACTTAGAAAAATGTCCGTTATGTTTGACACATGATTTCCAGTTAGAATACATTTTATTAGATTTAACACTTTTCCATTTATACCACATTTCGCCATTTTCATCCAAAATTAAAAAAGCGTCACAGTCAAAATCCTTTTTATAATCCATAAAATAACAATATATTTGTTTGCTGTTTATCAAAGATTTATAATTGTGTATAAATTTGAAATAGGTTACCCGGTTTCTTTTAAGATTTTTACTGTTCTTCTCCGTATTTCGATACGCAAAGGTCAAGTTATTTAAATTCGATGATTTTGGCGAACAAAAAAAGTGGCTGGTAATTTTTTAGAACGGAGAAGATTAGGAAATAGTAAATAAAAGTTATTTTGGACAATGTGTCTGTGTCGTTATGAAACTATATTGCTCACAAAACCTTCAAATTTTAAAAATCATTTTATAAAAGAATGGCAAGTTGACAAAATAGTAAAAACGTCGATTTTTTAGCCGATTGATTTCTAGGACTTTTAAACGCCACCGCCGACTGTAGCGCCACATAATCAATACATAGGCTGCTATTGTTGCTGATAGAGCTTGACGACAACGGACGTTTTCAATGACTTGCTTTCCAACTGATTATGTATAATGTCCTTGCTACTTATCAGTGCTTTTTCTGGACTGTTTTTTTTGTTGTTTTTGTAAGGGATTTATTCTACCGGTCGAGATATATATACAGCATGACCGGGATAAAAGAATAAAATCTGTTTCCTTGTTTACATTTCAATATGTCTGTCATAAATGTTCGTCATTAGTTGAAGTATGTCTTAGCTAAACCTGTTTATATAGTATTTTGTGTAAATTGTAAATTTGTGTTTGTTCTCTTTAGTTTCGTTATCAATATTGTGTTTATACCTTTGAATTCAAAAACAAAAATCCTACGCTCTAGTTGTATGTATGTTATCTTTGCTGTTGAGAAGCTGTCTTTTTGACAACACAATTGCATTATTTAATTATACAATCCCTAGCATGGTTTATGTCATGTATAACATGAGCGTAGTAGGCTTTATCAGATACAAAAACAGTACATTTGTTGAGAAGACTTTATAGAACATCCGTAATCGTAGGATTAAATGAATTCAAACCCGTGTCCTCGTAGTCCACTGCATGGTTTTAAGTTATTTAATTATAACGTCCGTTTCCGTTTATTTTGTTTTATGCTTAACTCTGTGTTTGCGTTGTCGTCAACAACAAATAAAACAAATGAGCTGGACAGGTACGTTAAAAAATTATTGAAATAGATAGCTATTTAATATAATTAAATGCGCGATATTAATTAGATACCACATTTGAAGTATAAGCCAACTTTTTTTTTCTTATTTATATTTAATCTAATTACATTCCTTTGTTGGTTTTGAATGAACTCATGAACTCATGACCGTAACAATAAATACACGTGTATTTTTTTTAATTAAATAGTATAATAGCAACAGTACTGTCATATTGAGTATGTGTTAAATGTTAATTGTATTAAAGAAGCCCAGTTGATTTATTCATTTAAAACTTTTAAACAAACTTATTTTCAAGGGTTATAGTTACGAGACGGTTGAAATTACAGATGGCATATTTTGAAACTAATATTGCTTCACTCATAGGGTCATTGCATCGGAAACAACACATTTATTCTAAAACCAGTTGTTGGCATGATGCGAGTTATATTTTACTCATATATTTTATGATACTTAACCCCTAACAGGCGGGATTGTGCTTGATTTTCATATGAAAAGGACATATATTTTCATTCGGTTTGATAAAGGTCTGAAGATGGCATGAAAGTGCCTGCTAGAAATCCTTTGTTTATTTATGTATAACTGTCATTTTGCTTGTTTTTTCTGTTACCTATCCAGTCATCGGAGTCGAGCTTCTGTTAAAAAAAAATTCACTGTGTGTATTGGTGTGCTTTTGTTTATTCTACATTGGCTAGAGGTGTAGGGGAAACTTGAGATCTCACGAAACAGTTAAATCCTGCCGCATTTTCGCGCCTGTCCAAAACCAGCAACCTCAAGCCTGTGTTAGCTTGACATGTTTGTTTTCATTTGAGTTCATTAATTTGTTTAGTATGATGTTTATTTTTACTGAACTACATGTAGTACTTATTTTTGTTTAGTGGCATGCTAAAGATATCCGATGTTTTCAGTATTGAAGACTCATTGGTGGCGTAGGGCTGTTTTACGCTCTTTAATCGCGTTGTTGTCTTTGACATATTCTCCTTTTGCAATGTCAATATCATCTGATATAAACATTTCCTAATATTATCAAAAGAAATTCAAAGGAAATTGGGAGTCTAGTTCATGGTTGTCAACAGTATCCATGTGTTTATTTTTCTGGTAATCTTCTAAAAACTATGAATAATTTGAACAAAGTCTTAATCTTTTAAAAACACAACATTCTCAAACAAAAAGTAAGATCAAAAGTTCTTTTAGTTTGTTTGGCTTATTTGACTATAGTGTACAATGCGAGTTGGAACTCTTTACTTCAAGTGAAAAAAATGAACATCTGTATACAGTTTGAATTAAAAACGCTATTAGAAAAACTGATTTTTTTAACTTAGTGCTCTGAATGAGACTACCAACGCGAATCAATTAATAATAGTTATTTAAACGTTCTATTTTTATCATCTGTGTAAGTCTTGGCTTGCTCCCAAAATATATTTAAATATTGACTACATATGTATTTTTTTTTCAATTGCTGATCTGTGGAACTTGTGAACCTTATGTTATTTTACATTTTATGTTAATACAGATCTTTAAACTTTAAACAAATTGAAGTGATTTCGATATGTCATCACATATTGTTGTAACAGATATACATGATATACTTGATATTCTGAATAACTTTACTTTCGAGTAATAACCAGTTTAACTTATAAGCGTAGATTAAGCACTGGTGGTTAATATAGAGTTACTAGTTAAACCAGTTATAAATGAGAAATATATTTAAGCTCTATTTTGTTGTTTTGTTTAATTTTTGTTTCTGTGTTTTCATCATGGTGTTTTATGGGTTTGAATATCTTCTTTTTATTTGCATTAAACAACTTACCGTTATGTTTGTTATTGAATACACGTCAAATATGTCATGGTTTATAACTTCAAGTCGAATAATATTTAGCTAAATTAGAACAATTAAAAAATCACAAAAAAAATTATAAAATGAAAATATCATTAATACTGTAGCGAAATAATATCAATTATTTTAGTTAAATCCAGAGAAGCACTTCTGGCTTAAGAAATTTATAAAGCATTGTTTTGATTTTAAATCAATGTGTTGAAATTTCTTTTGTTGGACTATCGGTCCCCGAGTATCATCAGTTTAGTAGTCAGTACCTGAGATGATTTTTAAAAACACCTGTCTATGATTGTCAAATTATAAATTTAGAAATAATTAATACTTTAAAGTTTCAAATTCATCAGGAAAATTTGACATTAGATGGACTTTGCTATGATATTTAGGTTCCATTTTGATCATAAACTCCTCCAACTGTTTTGGTACTAATATATAATTGGCTTTCACAAACTCGGCTATGAGCACACCTAATGGAATTAAATCAAGATAAACGCGTCAGATGCACAAAATTGATAAAGTTTTGTTCTCGTTTTCCATGTTGCATACTTTATGTTTTGATATTTTTTGTTTATAGCAGAGTCTTATAGCTATATAGCCCAGAACTCCGTGTATTCATCTAAATGTAAAAATGAACAGTTTGCTATCTTTTTGTCGTGAATGAACATATGCATGCATGTTATAATTTAATCAATATGCAAAAGCATAGACATTTACAACATATTTCACAAAATATACAACATTAATAGACAACAGAGACCAATATTGTAATACAAAGTTATATAAAGTTATGAGACTATACTAGATTGAGTATTCCGTACAGATTTTACATAATTGCATAATTTGATAGTACTTTATAGAAGCATGTTGTATATTCAATAGTTATTGATTATTAAAACAAAAACGATAATACTTTGATAAACAGTATGTTCGTACAGATCTATAAACTTGCCAAACATGAACAAAGTGGTATTCGTTTGCAATAACACACATTTTCCAATGATGGGGTTTGTGTTGTTTAGTCTTTAGTTTTTCTATGTTTTGTCTTCTGTACTATTATTGTCTGTTTTTATTTTTATTTTTAGCCATGGCGTTGTCAGTTTTTTTTCAATCTATGAGTTTGACTGTCCCTCTGGTATCTTAATTTCGTCCTTCTTATTACACCATTCACATAAACGACTTTTTTTAGGGTTATTATTAGTACGAACTTTCATATTTAACTTCAATGTTCCACTACGTAACTTTGATAAAGGACAAACATTAATGATATAAGAAAGATATTTTTAATACACACTGATGTAATTATGTAGAAGGGGAAGGAGGGTACAAGATTTGCTTATTTCAACTATTTCTTAAGAAGTCCATGAAATGCGTCTTTTAATATTGATACGAATATATGGTATACTTGCCAATGTGTAACTCCCAACCATAGACTATGTGACATATATGTTAACATCTTTGGAATACCATGCGGCCTGTAACAGAGAGCAAAATTCATTTCATATTATTAGCTACATAATTGAAAACTATAAAACAATTTAAACCTGAAACTAACGGCATATATAACTAATGTCTGAGACATAATCTATGTGATCAGCAACAAATACGTCATTATGAATAGTAAGAATATCATCACTGTACAATGAAGGCTAATGAACAAAGCCGTGTATTCATATGAAATGGGCGATGTTTGATTATTCTTTCAGATAAAGCGTTGAATTTAGGTTCCTTCGTTTTATCTTACCCATGGATGTCATAGTCCTTAAATGCATTCATTATAGGGATACCTACCTAGATTTACCTGGCGTAGACGTGTGTATAATATATTTTGACAATTCTCTTCGAAAAATTACTTGTGTGATGAATTAAAACGTCTGATTTGTAAACTTTCTTTTTTTTTTCAGGAAAAGGTTACTCGAAAATAATAATACTCTAATTTTGTGAAAATAAAAGAAGTGGTAATTCTTACCTTTCATTCCTTTAGTTTCAATGATGAAATAATAACTTGCACTCGTCAAGTGTCCAGTTTGAAGGTCATTTAAGTCAATGAACATATGCATGCATGTTATGATTTAATCAATATACCAAAGCAAAAAACGTATGAAGGCAAACTTATACTTACTTTACCGACTCAAGTTGTGTAAGATTCTATAACAATGACTGGTTCACATCATAATACGTAATAGCGGTAAACTGGGTAGGGAGCAAATGACGTATGTATTAAGTTAAAGTTTGCAATTGCGTATAAAACTTTGTCAACCAAACGTTTTGCTATAGGCCTAATTGCAGAAACATGCCGTTCTGTATTGGTAAAGTTTTTGTAACGTTCGTTTGCGTATTTAAGGCAATGGAAAGTTTGTGCGTCAAAAGTATATCATAATAGGGCTCTTCGCGGTTAGTTCGGCCATATTGGATAGGGGGCAGATTTTCATAATGGAGATAAAATTGGTGTGAAAAATACGGGAAAACAGCATTAAAACAGAGCAGTTGCTTGGAAACACACATAGGATTTTTCCATACTTTCATACTATTTCCACCTCTTTCTAAAAAATCTGCTCCCTATCCAATATGGCCGAACTAACCGTGAAGAGCCCTATTTTTGACTTTATGCAGAAAATTCCCCCTTTGACATATTGAATGCTTCATAAATAATACATGGATACAACGTAAAACTATTTCCTAAAACACTGGAACAAGTTTATCTTGATTGGTTAAGTGCACTGGAATGAACCGTTGTATAGCAATCATCGAATTCCCTAACAAAATATTATCACGCACTACAGTAACTTGTATAAATTGCAAACCGTTTAAGTTACCTTAATACATGTACAAGTTTTTTTTCATTCGTTAAATGCTTTCACTATTCCCGATATAAGTTACTATACAGTATGTATGTTGAATGTATTAAGGTGGTACCCAACACCTTCACTAAGATTAATTTGGCTCGTTTGATTTTCATAAAATTTTGATAAAGTATTTACTTTGACCCTTTGACAAAAATACAAAGATTTCAAAAAAATTGAACCAACCGTTTTATCATCAAAATTACACTGGTTACATAGCAGTTTGACAAACAATAATTGTGATCATAGAGATGCTTAATTTTTCCTTTACAACACAACGTAACTAAAACGTTTAGCTGATTTTAAAGATGTAGTGTTAGGTACCACCTTAAGGAACCAATGTGATAATCTTTTGTTCTAATTTTCATCTTATAACGAGGTAAGGAAAAGGAATCTATTAATGGTCGAATGCGTGAATGCAGTGTTACTTTGAACAGATATATCAGTTCCTTTTAACATTTATATCATAATTACGAAAATTCAATCTGACGCAATCTTACTCGATCTTGCTTCCGCACAAACGATCATAAATTTTTGATGATTCTTATATAAAAACACACCTATGTGGGATATGTCGAGAGTCTTTAGGAGACTGATTTTACAAAATAGTGTCAACATTTTTGAACGGTACATTATCTCGTATTTGTTGTCACTCATATTTTTTGTTGATTAAAAGAAATTTAATGTACGTGAGCATGCTGTCTAAACATCTATTAATGAAGAATTTAATCAAATGAAAAACCTGTGGATTCAAGAGGGGAACTTCGGTATATGGCTTACAGTATACTGATTTATTGCTTCCAACTTGTATGTTCTTATACGGACGTTCTTATAAAGAGTCGATCATTACTTCTATTTAAGGAACCTCATTCCATTTTTCTTAAATATTATTTGTGTTATTCTAATAATTTGTATAAAATGTGAAGTTCAAGCTTATTCAATTACTTATATCTTTCATTTGTAAACAATAATTTGGAACTGACAGGAACCAATACCAAGACGTCTTATAAGTTAAGTCAGGCAATGGCAAAACGCGAGAAAGAAGACTGATATACTCTTTTCGAATGTATTATGAGGTCGTTGATACAAAACTGAATTACGTAACTGAAAGGGTCTATCAATACCCATGCTACGTCAATCTTTAAAGACCAGAATGTTGAAAAACAGTAGTCCTACCTCCATTACAATTATGTTGTTGTGCCCGCATATACAGCAAAGCCCAAAACAACATTGTTTTTGTGTGTGAAGCTCATAACATAGACTGAATAATTATTGAATTAGGTATTGATAATTCACTTTGACTCCCAACATATACCCCACGACACTTACTAAAGAGGGAATCCTGTATAAGCAAAGGTATGTTCTATTTTCCTTTGGAACGGCAAACAAAGATAAAGGAGAGTATTGGATACCTAAACTACATAGATGTCTTAACAAACAACAATATATTGCTAGTTCTTCCAAGTGCTCAACGAAACCTCTTTTTAAATCATTAACATCAATGTTATCAACAACCAAAGCCAGGCTTCAAACTTATTGTGATACTGTCTATTCTAGAGGTAGCGGGAATCAGATGTGGATTCTAAAGAATTTCATTCATCTTTTATAGTACATGCAATCAACGACCTTTTCATCTTGCACTAGTATTAAAACGTTTGACCTTTCTACACTGAAGACCAGTATTATTCGTTCCATATTAAAAGACAAATTGAAAGAGTTGGAATTGCTTAGTTTCATAAAAAAAGAATGTTTAACGTATATACAAGTATCTTGCCTTGAGAAGGACTGAATTCTTCTTTGTTAAGAATCACTCTGATTTAAACAACAAAAATCTCTGAAACTGACACTATCAAGATTCTTGATTGACAGCATATTTGTTACATTTGGAGGACGTGTTTTTCAACCAACTATCGGCATTCCCATGGAAACCAATTATACCCCTCGTCTTGCCGACTTGTTCCTTTATTCAAATGAGGCTAACTTTATGCAGGAAGACACAAAAGAAGTTAGCAATATTCTTAAACTTTACTTTCCTCTTTATAGATGATGTGCTCTCACTGAATAAAGTTTGGTGGTTATGTTAAACGTGCTATCACATCGAACTAGAGATAAAGAAAAAAAAATACATTTTAGTCTGCCTAATATCTTCAGTTACATCTAAAAATCAGCAATGAGGGTTGCTTGAATACAAAGCTTTACGACAAAAGAGATGATTTCAGCATCTAAATTGTGAACTTTCCATTTTCACGTAGCAACATTCCAGTAGCGCCTGCATACGGAGTATATTTATCTCCCAATCGATAAGATATTCCTTCTTGGGCTTGTATTTCCTATCAAGATTTCCTTGAAAGAGGCTTGCTGCTTTATAGGAAGTTAACAAATCAAGAGTTCCAAGAAGTGACGTTAAGATCATCCTTTCGTAAATTTTACGGCTACCATCACGAGTTGGATGATTGTTATGGAATATCTGTTTCACAGATGATATCCGATATGTTTCTAATGTCATAACTACAATCCCGGTCCCCTTTCACGAATGTGACCTACCGGATTAGACTATTTACTTGGTTCGTAATAACATGAGCAACACTACGGGTGTCACGTGTGGAGCAGGATCTGCTTTCCCTCTTGAAGCACATTAGATCACCCCAGTTTATGGTGGGGTTTGTGTGTCCAATCCTTAATTTTCTTTGTTGTGTCATGTGTTCTGTTATTTGTCTGGTTGTCTTTTCCTTTTTAAGCCATGGCGTTGTCAGTTTAATTTCGATCTACGAGTTTGAATGTCCCTTCGCCCCTTTTTTAAAGTCGTAACATGAAGAAATGAAGAAAGAGTCAATTCAAAGATCAAAGCCTGAAGTAGTTACATAAATTAAAACGGAGCGAATCTGATAAAGGTTTTAGGTGAGCTATTCCTCAACCAAATATACTTTATTATTTCTATATGTATGTGTCATTCCATTCACACGGAGCGTACGAACTAGAGTATTGGAATGCAATGGATGTGACAATCGTTTAAAGATGGGTCTTGTGTGCAACAAACCCTTTGGAAATATCAATATGATGATTATGTTTGCATTTACAAGCACTATTATATTTTTAAAGTGCGTTAGATTTGAGTATTATGTGAACATATATAAACGTGTATTATATTATATTTGAAATGTTCTTTTGTAATATACGAATTTGAAATCATTGCACAAATATTGTGTTGATCTCTTATTGATAACAATTACATATAAATGTTTGTCTGTATGATGGTGAACCACTCAACCACTCCCTTTGACTTTAAATCACAATTTTTATTTTTTTATTTCTAGGCATATTTTCTCTGGCATTGTTTGAAGCAGTAATGGCAGTAATGGCACAACATGTCCGTAATGTTTCTATTTTATTTTTGGTATGCGATGAAACCGAAGACGTGGATAGGATAAGGAAATTTATTGGTCGTCTTAAACGGAATGGTATAAGCGATATATATTCTACAACCGACTATACGCTAGAAGATCGTTTTTCTGATAAATTGCAAGCTCAAATTAAAATAGTCCAAAAGATTATGATAGTACTTTCAAAACAATCATCTCGTATCAATGCATTTAAAAGGACAATTGCAAGTACGGTGTCTCTAATCGTGCATGAACCACCCATGTCTGAACTACCGCGTTGTACTATAGTTCCATTGTTATTAGATAATGAAGTCGAAATGCCATTTCTTCTTCGGTGCAATGATCCGTACCTTTTGTGGGAGGATGATGACGGAGTAAAGTTAATCCGATCGTTATATTTTATATCTGATGAACAAGCAATCACAGGAATTGTGAAACTGATGATTAATTTATCTACTCAGACAAACGCAGTGCGTAAATCGAAAAGGCCACATCTTGTGCCAGATAGCGCATTGCCTGACACAAAGGCATTGGCAATGTCCTATATGCATCATTGGGGTGTATTTATAAATGACAAATGCCTAACAGTGGATATGAACAGGTTACACAACTGTGCTTCTTACGAGAGACTTTGTCTTGATGATTTATTTAGATGTTTTAATAGCGATGATGCCATACGAGTTATTCGAGCGACTGGAGTTACAAAGTGTAACCTTTTGACTTTGTTTGAAAACGTTCAATTATACGATGATTTAGTAACGATTTTCAACGGTATTTTTGAGGCGGCGACAAAAGACAAACAATATCGCTATTGGTACCAGTATCGCCGAAATGGACTATTTCCTGCTGATCGTGCCGAGCTAGCATTCAAACCATTAATAGACGCTAGAGCTAAATATATGGACGGGAAGCTGCACTCACCAGAATTTCAAACGAAAGAATCTAGATTGCGTTCACTAGCACAATTCCCAATTAAAAGCGAGAGGGTAAGAGATCTTATAGCAGAAGCCGGGTGTTTCAGTGTTAACCATATTGACTATATACAATGCTACGAATGTGGCGCATGTCTTCGAGTCTGGAACATTGCTGCATCGGAGCACAATTTTTATTTTGAACATTGTTCCTTACGTGAAAAGAAAAAGGAAATTTCTGAAAAGATTCGTTCAAAAGAATATCGAGATCTATTAGTAGGGGATTCATTTGATAATCCGTTAGTAAGGTATTTTACATTCACACTTTTATCAAATTTGAAGGAATATAACGTTACACATCTGAAGCAGTTTGCCGAAGCAGGCTTCTATTATTTAGGAACAAAAGAAGACATTCTATGTTACTCTTGTTATCTTGGTCTTACAAATATTAAGGAACATCAAGATCCTTTGGAGGTTCATTACAGATTTTCACCGAATTGTAAACATCTGAATACATTGAACGATAATACTCGTCGACAATATGAAATGCGAAAGGAATCTTGTAACAACTCAGACCAACTCGTGCCTTACTTGGAGGTGGAAATTATGCTCTACAAATAAGTTCGGTCTGATGACGATTTCTTTTAAAATATTCATCATATAAGGGTGTAAAAATTTACAAACCTGTAAAGCTATAAATATATATTATGTAAAAAGACAACAATTATAGTAGAACATGTATATAAATTTCCATTTTTTCTAAAGGTAACACATTTCAAAAGCTTAAAAAAAATGCAATGATATAACAGGAACTAGAAATATTTAATAGTATAAGCTATTTTTGTTCTTCTGAATATGACATTGCAGAGAAACATTTGTATATATTTTAACTGTGATTCGTATTGGAATTATTTCATGAGATTGAGTGTGAAGTTAACATCCCGTACTGTCTAGAAATAATAAAAGAGCTTAGTTCAGTCATGCTATCAACAATATCAATATCAGTTCAAATTGTCTACACGTATGAATGAATTTTTATTATATGACATCACATAAAAGATAAAAAGTTGCTTTTAAACTATTATGGTTAATTGAGGCATTTTAAATCCAAACGTAATATAGAAAAATTAAAATAAAAAAAAATATCGAAATCCGTGGAAAATTCTAAACAGAAAGTCAATAAGCAAATGGAAAAAAGCTAAAGCTCAAACACATCAAAACTAATGTATAACAATGATTATAACATGGATGATAAAATAAACATTAGAATGCTTAAGAATTCAGATTTGACCAATATACAAATAATACAGTAAAAGACAAAATTTCAAAACAAAAGTTGCTTACAAATGTTGGTATATTATACTGTATACATTTTGCATCCTTGCCTTTTAAAACTGCGGATGTGAGCGTAAATAATCCGAAAAAGCGCTTCGGATGAATGAAACATATTAAAAGAGGGGCAAAAGTTACCATAGTGATAGTCAAACTCATAGATCGAAAATAAACTGACAACAACATGGTTAAAAAAGAAAAAAAGACAAACATAAAAACAATTGTACACAAGAAACAACATAGAAAAGGTAAGACCAAGCCACACGAACTCCCACAAAACCTGGAGATTATCTCAGATGTTCCGGAAAGGTAAGCAAATCCTAAACCACATGTGGCACCCATCGTGGTGCTCATGCTATTACAAACCGGACACATAGTATAATTCGGTAGGTCATATTCATGAAAATGGAAAGCGTTTGTAGTTACGACATTATATATATATAATAAGGAACATATCCGATAGCGTCTGTGACACGGACATTCCATAACGTTTAACCAACTCGTGATTGTGTTCTTAAGCTATTCGGCGAGGATGATTTCATATTCACCAGATGGAACTCTCGATTTCATAGCTTCCTTTAGAGCAAAACCCTTTACCAAGAAAACCATGATAGGAACTATTGAGTGTTTTTTTAACATCAATGCGTCGATACTACTGACAGTGGACTTCCTTTGCAAGTTATAAATTTAGAAAGGATTAAGAAACTGAAGTTTCTGTTCCCTCGGGCCAAGTTAACCTTTAATTGATTTGGCTATAAGGTTTTAGATAAAAAAAAAAAAAAAAAGCTCTCAAGAGCCTGAATCGCTCACCTATAGTTTTTTCTTTAAATCTTGCATCAACATGTTGAACAAATTATGTTAAATTGCCTTTTAAGTGCAAAAAATCCTTCAGCGAATTAAATTGACAATTTTGATCATTTGACTTAATTGTAGATCTTTCTTTTTTTAACATTGGTACTCTTAACAGCTTATCTTTATTTATAATGATGTTAAAGACAATAACCAAAACTGCAAAAGTTTCCTTAGATTATCACTCCAGGGTAATAACTTAGCAAGGTTCAGTAGATTATGTAGAGAAGATTTTTGTTAAATATTACAAAAATGGATGAAAATCGTTAAACATTGACTAAGAATGGCAATAACTCCGTAAAGGATCAATTGATAGTTTTGATCAATTTGTTGTATATGGTCATTTGCTGAATCAGATCATAATTGATGTTTACAGTTCAGCTCTATCTACTATGTTTTTTTAAGATAATAACCAAAAAATCGCCAAATTTTCTTAAAACTACACCATCAATGAGTTTACTGGTCAGATTTGCACTAAATGCTATAGTTTCAGATATATTTAAAAAAAAAACAATGATGTAGTATGACTGTCAATAAGATAACTCTTCACAAGGGATTTAACGACAAAGATTCTAACTTTATGTCACCGTACGGCATTCAACTATGATCATGAGAAAAGAAAATGTCTTTTTTGGCCAAATGTATATAAAAAAGAAGATGTGGTATGATTGCAAATAAAACAACTGTCCACAAGTGACCAAAATGACACAGACAAAACAACTATAAGTCACCGTACGGCCTTCAACAATGAGCAAAGCCCATACCGCATAGTCAGATATAAAAGGCCCCAATATGACAATGTAAAACAATTCAAACGAGAAAACTAACGGCCTTATTTATATAAAAGAAAATGAACGAAAAACAAATATTTAACACATAAACAAACGACAACCACTGAATTACAGGCTCATGACTTGGGACAGGCACATACGTACATAATGTGGCGGGGTTAAACATGTTAGCGGGATCCCAACCCTCCCCTAACCTGGGAAAGTGGTGTAACAGTACAACAAAAGAACGAACTATAAAAAGATAAACTGTTTTAAATATCCGGCTGTTGACGTATCCGGCTGTTGACGTTCCAAAGAAGACTAATCCAGAAAAGCGCTTTGGACGCAAGAAATTAATAAAGCTTTGTCTTTTTTTATAACCAACAAAATGTATTTATATATTTTTCGTAAGGTAGCTGCCATTTGGATTTAAAGCACACACATACTTTAACCTACCTTTAAATGGAGAGAAGATTGCTATGTTATAGCATGTTCCCTTTTGTATATATCATGCATATATATTAAGGAGAATGCACGATCTGCTATGATACATTAATAGGTTATATTTTTTTATATAAAAATACGAAGATGTGGTATGATGGGAATTACAACAACTCGATCTCTCCATCACAGAATACCTAGCTTATCTGTATCTGTATCTGTTATATAAATTCTGCCAATGTAGACACACCTCTTTCGAGTATTTGAGTTCACAAAATGAATTAAAAAATCTTCCGTCAATATCACTGTATACTATTTACATTGTACGTCATATTTTGAAGATAAAATTAGGCTTAACGACAATATAAGAAGCTGTATATCAAATGGCCTAAATCGATAAACTTAAATTAATTCAAACATGAAAAATAACGGCACAATACAAGTGTAAGTGCGGCGTTTTCGTTATCAATCGATAAAAATTCGGATCTTATTAACTTTGATATAGATATAGGAAGATGTGGTGTGAGTGCCAATGAGACAACTCTCCATCCAAATGACAATTTAAAAAGTAAACCATTATAGGTTAAAGTACGGCCTTCAACGCGGAGCCTTGGCTCACACCGAACAACAAGCTATAAAGGGCCCCAAAATTACTAGTGTAAAACCATTCAAACGGGAAAACCAACGGTCTAATGTCCTCTAGCAAAAGGAGGAATAGTTCGTTGCATTGGAGGATAAACGGCATTTCAACACAATCATTTAGTAGCAATGGACCGATACCACACCCCAGCTGTTCATTTGAAATTAGATTCACTGTGCAATCGATTGTCGTTTTAAATAAAATGGAACGAGATGAAGTTTTGTAATTTTTTAACTTGTCTAATGAGACGATTTAGTTCTTCAAAATAACTAGATCCTATCGGAAAGTCTGTTGTTCAATATATATATATATATATAAATATATATAATGTCTAAAAATAGCAACAATCAACATTCAACCTATTTAAGCGTGGATCAGTTTGGGAAAATAAACTGATACAGTTACTGAATTAAAATTATATAAATGTCTAAGTATATAACTTAAACACGCTAATTGATACATTAAAAAGTTCTATTAGATTAAAAATAGAAATACGCAATATTTCGCTAAACAAATTAGCTTCATCAGGCGTGTGCATCTCTCAAGGTGAAATCGGATGCATGACAAACAATATTTTTGTAGCTTAATCTATACAAGATTTAAGGAAAATGTAACATATTTATTGATGTTGCATAAAATATGTTTGTAGCTACAACTACATAAAGGTGGAATAAAAGTTTAACACTTTTTAAGATGTTCGATTATTTGTATGAATTTCTATAAATTAATTTGTATGATTTCAAAATAATTATGGTTTTGATTTGCTTTTAAATCTTTTCTACGGAATGCCAGTACAGGTGGCTCGGGAAAGATCTTGGATAGTTTTGAATGTTTTTCGATCTCTTTCCAATTTCCAAGATCTTTCCCGAGCCACCTGTACTGGCATTCCGTAGAAAAGATTTAAAAGCAAATCAAAACCATAATTATTTTGAAATCATACAAATTAATTTATAGAAATTCATACAAATAATCGAACATCTTAAAAAGTGTTAAACTTTTATTCCACCTTAATGTAGTTGTAGCTACAAACATATTTTATGCAACGTCAATAAATATGTTACATTTTCCTTAAATCTTGTATAGATTAAGCTACAAAAATATTGTTTGTCATGCATCCGATTTCACCTTGAGAGATGCACACGCCTGATGAAGCTAATTTGTTTAGCGAAATATTGCGTATTTCTATTTATAATCTAATAGAACTTTTTAATGTATCAATTAGCGTGTTTAAGTTATATACTTAGACATTTATATAATTTTAATTCAGTAACTGTATCAGTTTATTTTCCCAAACTGATCCACGCTTAAATAGGTTGAATGTTGATTGTTGCTATTTTTAGACATTATATATATTTATATATATATATATATTGAACAACAGACTTTCCGATAGGATCTAGTTATTTTGAAGAACTAAATCGTCTCATTAGACAAGTTAAAAAATTACAAAACTTCATCTCGTTCCATTTTATTTAAAACGACAATCGATTGCACAGTGAATCTAATTTCAAATGAACAGCTGGGGTGTGGTATCGGTCCATTGCTACTAAATGATTGTGTTGAAATGCCGTTTATCCTCCAATGCAACGAACTATTCCTCCTTTTGCTAGAGGACATTAGACCGTTGGTTTTCCCGTTTGAATGGTTTTACACTAGTAATTTTGGGGCCCTTTATAGCTTGTTGTTCGGTGTAAGCCAAGACTCCGCGTTGAAGGCCGTACTTTAACCTATAATGGTTTACTTTTTAAATTGTCATTTGGATGGAGAGTTGTCTCATTGGCACTCACACCACATCTTCCTATATCTATATCAAAGTTAATAAGATCTTAATTTTTTTATTTCTGAGGAACAAGCAGTAACAGGAATCGTGAAAACGTTGATGAGTTTGTCAACACAAAATAAACGCACTGCGTCGATTGAACAAGCTAGAGCTGCTACCAGATAGCCTCTCACATGATATAAAGACACTGGCAATTTCTGTTCTGCAAAACTGAAGTGTTTTCATAAATGACAAATGCTTGACAGTGGACATGAAAAAGTTGCAAAACTGTGCTGCATACCACACACTGTGTCTGAGTGATTTATTTAGATATTTTTATGGTTCAAATGCCATAAGAGTTATTCGGGCGATAGGAGTTACACAATTTAACCTTCAGACTTTGTTTGAAAAATGGTAAGTATACGATGATTTAATAACAATTTACCAAAGTATTTTTGAGGCGGCGACACATGACAAACAATACCGTTATTGGTACCAGAGCATCGCCGAAATGGTCTTGTTCCTGCCAATCGTGCCGAGCTTGCACTTAAGCCTTTCATAGATGCTAGAACTATTTTTGGCGAAGGGAAGCCGCATTCCCCAGCATTCCAAACGTATGAAAGTAGATTGCAATCCCTTGCAAAATTCCCCATTCAAAGCCAGAGAGTGAGAGAGCTTATAGCAGAAAGCGGGTGTTTCAGTGTTAAAAATTTGGACTATATGCAATGCTTTCATTGTGGTGCATGTCTTCGAACCTGGAACATTGGTGCATCAAAGCACAGCTTTTATTTTGAAAAAGTGTGCCTTACGCGAAAAGAAATTAAAAATTTCAGAAAGAATTCGTTCAAAAGAATTCCAATATCAGTTGGTAGGGGCTTCATTTGATAACCTCTTTGCAAGAATGTGTACATACACACTTATATCATTTTCAGATGACTATAACGTACAACATCTTATTGCGCAAGCAGGCTTCAATTATTTAGGAACAAAAAACACTGGACACTTTTAATTTGCAAAACATTCATTTGCAAATCCGCAGCCGCCTCAAATAAGAGCTACAATGTCATGTATATAACCAAAATGTGCGGAATTACATGGGATTCAATTATTTCATTGGTTTTCTACTGTTACTATTATATTTATTTTGCTATTTAATATATAAAAACATTGGATTTTCATTATTCCATGGGACAGGGCAAAATCCCATAGGATCAACCATTATCCCATGGGATTTAGGTTAAATCCCATGGCATTTTTTTTGGTCCCATGGGATAATTGTAGTCCCATGGGATTTTTTTGTCCCATGGGACAACAAATATCCCATGGGACTACAATTATCCCATGGGATTTTTAATATTTCGTGGGACAAATTTAAATTCCATGGGATTCAAATTATAAATATATAGATATAAATATACAGTAATGTGTATGTTACAATGTATTCTTTTTGGTAGTACATTGTTATAAAATGAATCTTTTTAATTGAATATCTTTTTTTCTTTGGAAATGCTAATTCAACATATTGTTCTATAACTGTTCAAAACTAAACTTTTAAACAACAAAGCAGTTAATGTAAGTATCAATATATGTTTATTTGTGAATTATAGAATACTTTCTTGAAACACAACTATTTACCATTTGAAATCAATGAAAAACTCTATTATTAGGATTATCATACTAGTAGCTATTTAAGTAAATCTATTTTGTTCACAATATCCCTCCACACAAAACATTAATAGTTTATTATTATCCAGCATTGTGTGATCGTATAGTCCACTGTTTGGTCATTCAGCACAGAACATTGACATTATTGTGGTTTCAATATCTTTTGGTATTTAAGAACTTCAAATTATTGACTGAGTGATGAAAATAATATCTGATCCAACTTTTGTCTTTGAATTTATTCTGGTCTTGTTTCTATGTTTTCTCCATTTATTCTAGGTGATGAATTTCAATTCTTCTGAAAAAGAATCAATAAAATCTGAAGTTATGTATTATACAAAATTGTTTGCATACATGTTGCAATAATATGATTTTCAATAAAATAGCTATGCGGTATGGATATTACTGATTGTTGAAGGTTGTCCAGTGTCATCGGTTGCTAATCTCCTACATCCTTTGGTCTCTGATGGAGAGTTGTCAAATTAGCAATATACCACATCTTCCTATTTTAATACTATATAACAATCAATTAATTTATTCTTCTTTATAACATTTGGGTATTTTCCCAACTTATATATATAATATATGAAAATATCAATGTTAAAACTTTAGGCAATTGTAATAACATTCCATTATTCACAAGCATTTGCAATATATTATACAAAACGCAGACAGCAAAAACAATATTTCTGTAAGCTTTTGAAGTTCTGACAGAGTTCAACTTGTGTTTTATTTCAATGAAAAAATACCTTGAACTCTTTGGACATATTGGAAATTAAAACATCGATACACAAAATTATATTGTTTTATTCTAATTTGTTGTGTTGTTGGCTAGCTGTCTCATTTTTATATACAGTTATACATACATCAATAATCTTCTATATTAAAAGTAAAAATGGGATATTATAGTTCTATCGAATAACTTATTACAAAGTTCACACACACCAATGTGTTTGATATTTATTCTAAGACATGTATACATGTTCCAGACCATATCAGTATTTGGACCCTACGATTACGGTCTTGAACATATAAGTATACTCTTACAGTCCGACCATATGCATACAGTCAGACCATTTGAGTATACTTGTACTGTCTAGTACCAGCTCGACCAAACATGTGTTTTTATTTCAACTGCAATTAATCTTTTTGTATTAATCTATTAAAGATTTCAGTTATGTTGATCTGTAATGTACATTTGTTTCTAATAAACTTGACCAACTTCTTAAAATTGGGAAGACTGTATGCGTACAGTCCAAATACTCATATGTTCTGGAACATAAACATGATTAAAATCCCATTAATATTAGTACTAAATGTTGAGTATATACATGTTAATCCACAAGTTACTTACTGAAATTCATGGCGAACACTCACCAAAAACTTAAAGAGGATACAATTTAGAGGAAGGACTGGACATATGAATGCACAAATACTATTAAAACAGAGCATAACACTTACCGAAAACAAGATGTTTTACATTTATCCTTCAGAAGCAGGAAAATTGAAAAGTTTTTTTTTCTTCTCTGCCTATATGATATAAACTTAAAATTCATTCATGCAAAATATTAAAATCTGCAAAGGTAGGACTTGAACCTCAGCTTATTCACATTTTGACTTTTGAACTGCATAATTGTTTTTTTCATCTTGCCGACAACCTAAACATGCAAAATAATGATAAAAACATAATTCTAGATTAACTTTGTGTTTTTATTTTTGTTGGTACAAACAATGTTTTCCAACTTAAAACGAAAACATCATCACAAAAAAGGAGGTCATACTAACCTTCGAAATATTTAAAACAAACCAAAATTATTACTTGATTAAGATCTTGTTATGAATAAATAGCATCGATACTCTTATTTTTGAAGACCATATATGTCTATTGCATACTTATATTCTTTTGTACAAGAGTATGACTATTAAGATTGATTCCAAGGACTTCAATGTTAAATTAGCATGATTAATTTTACAGTTTCTCAGCTCCATATGTACATTTTAAGAGAATCGTGCAATACTGTATATTCTGATATTCAGAACGTATTGCGAGGTTTTTATTAATGCAACTGAGAGCTGTAATCCATTCTCATTTCTGATACATATTTATGAGCTGAAGACCAGTGCCGAAATTTTTTCATTGCATTGAAGACCCATAGGTGACCTTCGGCCGTTGTCTGCTCTTTGGTTGGGTTGTTGTCTCTTTGACAAATTCCCAGTTACCACTTCCCATTTTATAACATGTATGTATGCAAATTTAACTTAAATTACAATAATCAATCACGCAATTTTGTCCATTATTGAAAATAATAAAAAAATAAATGCACACAAAATTTAACATTGTTATGAAAGGCTTTTTTTAAAATTCAAAACAGTTGCCTACATCGTTAATTTTCTTGTTTGATTTATTTCATATTTTTATAGCCTGTATAGCTAGCTAGATAATATACTGGGTGGATCCAGCCATTTTAAAAAGGGGGGCTCCCAACCCAAGACAAAGGGGGTAGGGGGGTGTTCCAACTATATGTTCCCATTCAAATGCATTGATTGTCCAAAAATAAGGGGGGTTCGAGGTTGAACTTACAACCCCTGGAATCCTCCCCCTGGATCCGCCACTGGTATGGTTTTTGCTCATAGTTGCATTCATATCGTTACCTTTACCTTACGTGTGCATCATTTGGAAAAAGATTCAACTCACAATTTGCCAGATTATGAGTCTATTTATCCAAAAATATAGAAGTAAGACATGCATAATAAAAACCAAAATTATATTCAAACAAGAAGTAATTGTAACAGGATGCTGTTACTGGGTCTCCCAAACAAAGCTCCAATAACTCGCCATTCCTATGGTCCCATACTCATTTGATTTGTTTTATTGTCTCATACAAGAATATATATGGTTTAGGGGTGGGGATTAGGGATATTAAAAATCCCATCGGATTTGTTTGTCCCATTGGACTACAATTATCCCATGGGACCAAAAAACATCGCATGGGATTTAATCAAAATCCAATTCGATAATGGTCAAACCCATGGGATTTTGCCCTGTCCCATGGGATAATGAAAATCCCATGTTTTTATCAATCAAATAGCAAAATAAATTCAATAGTAACAGTAGAAAACCAATGAAATTATTGAATCCCATGTAATTCCGCACATTTTGGTCATATACATGACACTGTAGGTCTTATTTGAGGCGGCGGCGGATTTTCAAATGAGTGTTTTGCAAATTAAAAGTGTCCAGTGTTAAAAGAAGACACACTTTGCTACTCTTTGTTGTCTGGTTCTCATGTAAATCATGGATCATCAAAATCCTTGGGAGTTTCATTATATATTTTCACCGAGATGTAAACATCTGAAATCATTTAACGAAGATACTCTTTGGCAGTTGGAAGTGAGAAGGCAATTGTGCAACAATTCTGGCGAATTCGTGCCTTACTTAGAGGTCGAAATTATGCTCTACAACTATGGTTTTGTTTGATAAGGCATTCCTTTGAAACAGTCACCATTTAAGGATGAAAAATTAAAAAAAGTTGTATAGTAATAAATTTATGTTCATGTAAGTAAACAATAAAGTGCATACATGTGAATGACCACAAATTTGTTCTGAAAATAAACACGTTTGCAAGGCTTATTGAACTGTGATGGCATATCAGAAATAAGGTATCTTAATATAATCGTTTAACTTACTTGAAGGGAGAGATATGTGTAGAATATATATGTGACTTGACATTGTTTCATGAGATTAATTGTTCAAATAGCATACTATGGAACGCCGGAAATGTCTTAGAGTGTAAATATTTAATGTGTTCTGTCGCTTTGTCTTTACGTCCTGTCGTTTCTTCTTTATGTTATGTGCAAATGTCTGTATTTCATGACACGGCATCTCTGAGTTATGTCACATTAGTTATTTGTTTGGTCAAAAAGTAGTATGATATGTCATTGCTATAGTATGTTGTGTACAATATGCATTACATCATGCTTTAACTACTATATATTCTGTGAATACTTGGAAACTTTATGATCAACCACCTTTACATTCTCTCATATTGTATCTATGTTGTGTCTATTCTTCTTTTACGTAAGTCAGTTAAAAATTGCGTCCTGTCTAAAATGTGATTGTTATGCAGAATGTTCTAAAGGTTTTGTTTTGATACACCTTTGTTCTATTTTAACCGCATGATATTATAGTCTTTTGGCGTTATGTTGTGTTTATACATATGTATCTCAAGTGAAAAACACAACACATCATGGTATAATTCATATGCGTTTTGCCGAACAATTGATACTCTCTGTGAGCATTCATTACGTCATGTGCAAATGCCTTTTACATTATGTGCAAACAACTTATACGTTTTGTGCAAGCCTCGTTTACCTTATGTGCAAACATCGTTCCCCCTGTGTGCAAACATCGTTTACCCTATGTGCAAACATAGTTTACCTTATATGTAAACACCTATTGCGTTACGTGCAAATACCTATTAAGTTATGTATAAAAACTTCATCATTATGTGCAAACACTATTACGTAAAGTGCAAATACCGCTTACATTATGTGCAAACACCGATAACGCTATGTACAAATGCATAATACATTATGTCCAAACATCTATTACGTTATGTGCAAATACCTATTATGTTATGTCCAAACACCAATTACGTTATGTGCAAACACCCATTACGTTCTGGTAAACGCTTTTTTGACACAGATTAAAACAAAACGCATCAGTGATATACACTTTGAAAATTAAGAAAATTATAAGTTTTAGCTTTCTAAAAAGCTCTGAAGTACTTCGCTGTATTTGTTTCAAGGTAATATTCGTTGGATGCTGAATGTGAACTGAAGGTAATATGTGTGCATCGGGTTGTTGATCTAGTATTGGAAATGTGGAATTTTATTTCTCTAACTCTACGGAAATTTATCCCTTTCCGAACCCATTGTATAAAATAATTTAATCAACGTGTGGTTGCTAGTGATCTCAAAAGATCATTGGATGATTTTAAGGTTCATGACCTTTTTAGCTAACTGAATGAATCAAAATATGATAACAGGTGTTAATGAAATTGACAACTTCGTGCAATGTGAAAGGCACTCGAAGGGGATTTTTGGTTAACAAAAAAAGAAAATGTCTTTTTAACCATTAGAGAAACAGATTCTTACATAGTTACTCGTGGATTATTGGATTTATCCAATCTCGATAGTTAAATTATAAATTTTAAAGTCCTCGCCGAGGCGGCTCGGACTTTAAAATTTATAATTTAACTATCTCGATTGGATAAATTCGATAATCCACTGGTATCAATGTAAGAATCTATATATAATGATTGATATAAAAATGTTATATAAATATTTAGTTTTTAAGGGTAATTATGTTGTTCTACTTGAAGAGTGTGCGTTATACATCCATTCTTTTTATATTTTGTTCATTTTACTTGTTGAAAATTAAAATATTTACAAATAGATAGACACGATTCTCGAAGTGTGTCTATCTGGAGGTGTGCCTAGATTGACAAAAGTCATAAAATACATTTAATGCATTTTTGAAAACATTGTACAGGAACATTTTTTAGCAAATAAATCGTGCATATTACAGATAAGCAATGCAAATAAAAACGTATTAATGATTGATATTTTAATTTTCAATTTCAGTGTGTAATATATGCATAATAAAACGACCATGAATTAATAACATTTGATCTGAAATGTAATACACATAGTTAATTTTCCGACATTTGATGGCTTAATATCCTCAGAAGAGAACAGTCTGTAATTCTTAATCTCATTTAAGCCAATAGTTGTTGCTGAATATCATCCACATCATGAAGCAAACAAACAGAATTTATATGTGACAAGTAATTATTTCAAGATGGCGTGGATATCGACTGAAACTAAAAGCACTGCCCTGTTATTCGAAGCAACAAAAAAAAGCTACATGTAAAAAACAGAATGCAACCTCATTTCATTACGGAAAATGTGAACGGAAAATAAGTTGATATGAAAAAAAAGACGTGATATGATTGTCTATGAGACAACTCACCACAAGAGACCAAAATGACACAAAAATGAACAACTTTAGGTCACCGTACGGCCTTCAACAATGAGCAAAGCCCATACCGAATAGTCAACAATAAAAGGCCCCGAAAAGATTATGTAAAATAATTCAAACGAGATCACTAACGGTCTTATTTATGATGTAATGTTCACTTTCATCAGCACCGAGTGGATCATTTCATAGGTCGCTTTATCTTCATAATATATGGTTTTGGAAGGCGCCGAATCACATTTATGAATTATAGACTTTTGACAAGGTCAACACATTATATATGCGTCTATTCAGATTATATTGACCGAGGACGAATATATTTTCTCGCCACCTCTTATCTTGTACTATTTTTTAAACAGGGAGTTTTGGCAAATCTGAGTCCCGAGCTCCCTCTTAATCAAACTGCTTATAGATCCAACAAATGCAGCTCCATCATTTTCAAAAATTCTGGTTCCGCCACTGGTCATTTAATAAGAAATCAAAAAGAGAAAACAAAACTAGGTCCGTGTGTTTGGTTATCTAATGATATCTTAAGGAACAACTTCTGTATTCATTTTTACATCGGATGGCCGTGAGGGCATTCGTGTGTATTGCTGTCGCCTAAATGTCCATTACGTAACCTTCGTTTTGAGATTGTAACCGATCTATAAACATGATAATAATAAATACGCGGACATTATCGAGTGCAAAATTACATTCTATCACTTGTTCTTAATTCATTTTTAATGCATATGGATACTCCTAAAACTATATTTTTTTAACATAAATTAATAAGATGAAAATGTCGTTAAACTCGTTAGAAACATATATAAAGCAAAAAATCTTTAATATTTATACACACGTACAGAAAAAGTGTGTTACCGCATGCAGAAGAATATCTCAAAACCGTTTGCAATCTCCCATGCAGAGTTATATGTCTTTGCTCCCTCTCTCTGCGTGGGACATTGAATGTTTTGCTGGAAAATATGAATTTCCACTCAAATTCAATCTATTAGAAAAATCGAATTATTACAGAAGAATGTCCACCATGCAATTGCACAGCACTATAAATAATATAGTGGAATAGAATGATATACAAATGGATGAAAAATATATATACATGTAACTGTAATTAACAAATATTTAGATATATGTATAACAATATATCGAGTTTACTGATTTGTATCACTACTACGATGAGGTTGAATTTATCATCCACGCACGGACTTGTCTCAGAAAAAATATATATCTGTACTTAAGCGTCACTTTCAGGTAAAGAGATGTGATTTAGTTTTCTGAGACAAGTGCTTTTGACCGTCCACAAGAACTTGCGGTCTTCCGATGTTTAGTACTTCAGTACTTTGATTCATATCTTTAACATAAAGATGTTCTCAAAAAGTAATAAAACATACCAAGGGTTTTTTATTTTTTACAAATGTCTTAATATCCTTATTTTATCTTGATTCATTTTGAGAACTCAAATCGTATCAATGACATACTGCACATTTAAAGATTTTTGAAAACTGGGAGTTAGCTGGCAATTGTTTCATGGTGCTTTAAACGGACGAACAAGAGGGCTCCGAAATTCCAACAATACAAAACATGACAAGTGAACTTTCTTAATTTATATAATGTAGACGGAAAATTACAGAAGAATTTAAGCCTTCCCTTTCGTGTGAAACTCTGTCACAGTTTTCTTTTCGTTATAACGGTGATTTTTTTTAAAGAATTTTGACTAAATATGTTACGTCGATTTCAAGGCGAACAAGATTGCATCAATTCAAGATTGTTTCCGCACTTTGAGAATACTTTGGATTGAATCATATGAACTTCATGCCTCGCTAGCTATTAATTTATATATAAAACGTCTCGCTTTAACAGTAGCCGAGAAAAGAGGGACCGATATATCTAAAAATGGCAAAATTTAACGGAAACTGTCAAAACATAAATTTTTGAATGATAACATTTAGATTCAATAGAATATATTTGTATGAAATTTAATATTTTTTAGAATATGATGTGCAGCAAATCCCTTTTATGAACATTTGGCTTAATTGTGTAATTAGCTATATTAATCGAACCATTCGCGTTCATAACTAAACGCATCGAAGCTTACCGTTTATACCGTATATCTCGCAATAATATTCATTGAATTTATGACTCTCCGTTCGGAAAATAAGTTGCTGTTTCTTATTTATACGAATATCGTTGAAATATTGAATAAAAAGATAAATTCATATCAACAACTGTGGAATAATGTCTTGATTAGAAATGTACTTTGTCGATAAACGTGAAATTTATGTGTACGAGCTTTAGAAACAGGACGAAAAGCGAGGCTTGCCGAATTTTCTCCTGTTTCGCAGCGAGAACTAATACATTTTATATTTCTGATAATGTACATATATTGTTTACAATTTTCACCTGGTATTTGAGCATAAGTTGTTTAAATCTTAACCATTGTCTCTGATTTTTATAATTATTGAAACGCGGACTCGAAGAAAACCCCAAAATGAACTATTACCCAGAAAGAAATATCCATATGACCGATTGATCAACATGAAAGCAGGTAGCAGGAAAATTTATTTGTAGATGTACATGTACAAACAAAGCAAAAAAAATGTTGTTTACCTGTGATTGGTACAAATGTAAACAATAAAATTGAGAATGGAAATGGGGAATGTGTCAAAGAGACAACAACCCGACCAAATAAAAACAACAGCAGAAGGTCACCAACAGGTCTTCAATGTAGCGAGAAATTCCCGCACCCGGAGGCGTCCTTCAGCTGGCCCCTAAACAAATATATACTAGTCCAGTGATAATGAACGCCATACTAATTTCCAAATTGTACACAAGAAACTAAAATTAAAATAATACAAGACTAACAAAGGCCAGAGGCTCCTGACTTGGGACAGGCGCAAAAATGCGGCGGGGTTAAACATGTTTGTGAGATCCCAACCCTCCCCCTATACCTCTAACCAATGTAGAAAAGTAAACGCATGTCTTTTATGATTTTTAATTTTAGTTTCTTGTGTATACAAGTCGGAGTTTAGTATGACGTCCATTACCACTGTACTAGTATACATATTTTTTTAAGGGGGCAGCTGAAGGACACCTACGGGTCCGGGATTTTCTCGCTACATTGAATACCCATTGGTGGCCTTCGGCAGTTGTCTGCTCTATGGTCGGGTTGTTGTCGCTTTGACACATTCCCCATTTCCTTTCTCAATTTTATGCATAACGCACACTCATAAAGTAGAGCAAAATAATTTCCCGTAAAACTAGATAAATTGTATGTATATTGCATTTTTACACCAATCAATATATATGGAACGCCACAGCTGTCTTATGTGGAACTTTGATATTACTTCATATGGTTTTGACATTACGTAATGATGTTTTAATATAACTCAATATGGAATAGTCATTACTTAATGATATTTCGATATTACACGATATGGTTTCGTTTTGACTTGATATAGTTTTGTCATCACTCAATATGGTTTTGTCGTTACTCGATGTGGTTTCGCCATTATTTATTATGGTTGTGTCATTAGTCAATGTGGTTTTAACATTACTTGATGTGTATGTGACTTAACGTAATGTAGTTGTTTCATTACATTATTTCTTAATAATGATTTGTCTATTCTTTATATGGTTTTAACATTACTACGTAATGATGTTTCAAAATTTGACGATTTAACCCAACTTGATGTGTTTGTTTCATTATTGGTCGGGTCATGTCATTTTTTGATGTGGTTATCTCATTACTTGATGAGGTAAAACCACGTGACCAATTCGGAAAAACCTGTTCTATTTTTAGATACATGTCCATGTTGTATGTGCCTTGAATGATCTATTAAATTAGTGTTCAAATTAAATTTCGGGTTACTGTTTGACTTAAACTTTGAATTATTTTTCGAATTCAAGTCATGCTTAGAACTAAAGTTCCAGTTAGCATTGCGTTTCGAGTTGGACTTCGAGTTTGAGTCACATTTAAAGACAGAGTTCTAGTTACAACTTTGAACTTGAGTCACTTCTTGAGGTAGAGTTTGAGTAAGATTCGAAATTATGTCTCATTTAAATTAATTAAGATTTCGAGTTGAACTTCGAGCTATTTTATATGTCTTTTTGAGTTCGTAATTAAATTTGCTATCGCGGAACAAGGCTTTTGCTCGGGCTTCCGAAAAGAGGGCTCCGGGATATGCGTACTAAATAAACAATGTTGCAGTATACAAAACGCAATATAGGATTTGAAATAAAGTTAGATGTGGTGTGATTGTCAATGAGACAACTATCCACCACAGTTTAAATGCAGTGGGTGTAAGAAATCATATATACATTTGTAGGACATCGTACAGTCTTCAACACTCCGTGTAGTCAGCTACAAAAGGACACCATGCACTATGTGAAAAAAAATCTATTTTTTAACAGATTTCTTTTTTTTTTTTCTACCAACAAATAAATATTCTTTATTCTTCAAATTGCTTGTTACATCTTTACTTCATTGGCCAAGCTTCAATAAAGTATCCCTGTGAATTACTTTCTGAGTATCCAGGAAAATACACAGAATATAATAAAATATAATAAAACATTATTTTTTTTTCCCATCAATTATATTAATCTTTTTAACTTTATGAAAAATACATTTTGAGATACTGTTTGGTTCTCATTCATAAACCTTCGTAAATCCTTTATAAACATAGCATACACATCTAAAAATTTCAGTTTTTGCTCGGATACATAGTACGACTTGTAAATACAAAAACCTATAATTGTCAAGAAATAATTAAAACCGTTATACCCTTGATCTGATATTTTGTATCCAAATACTATATGTTTTGCTAATACCTTGTTTTGAAAATTCATTTTTGCTAGAAGATAATGTACTTTCTCCCAAAAATCTTTCAAAAATGAACATGTAATAAAGAAATGCAAATAATCTTCTTCTTTTGTTTTACAAAAATTGCATTTATCGTTCTCAGATATTTTCCACTTTAATAGTAGCTGCTTTGTAGGAATAATATATTGAAGCAGTTTCCATCTGAAAATTTTTAACTTATTTTCCTTTAAAATTTTAAATATAAAATCGTATACAAATGACATCTGTGGTATGTATTCTAATTTTAAATATCTTGTCCAAATGTTGATACCTATTGGCTTGATATATTTTTTATCTACTAAAGTTTTATAGAGTATTTTATTGTTGATATCTTTTGTTTCAATTTGTTTATTTTGCCATCTTAATTTAACCTTACATATATTGATTATACTCTTAATGGAGTTTTCTTTTTTTTAAACTTGCATCCATTCTTTTGGGATGCAGGATTTTAACATCTTAAACTCTGCAATCCAGTTTGTTTTATTAATTAACTTTTTTAAAATAAAACTTTCGGATAAATTTCCTTCACGATCGAATATGTCGTTAATATAAACCAATCCACTTTTAACCCAGTTCGGGAAAAATAAGCATTTGTTGCGACATTTAATATATTTATTTCCCCAAATAATCTGTTTTCTAATATTAGAAAAGTGATTAGAAAATGTTGATAAACCTCCTCCTGTTTTAACCCAACTTGAAATTACTTGTAAATAAAAATCGGGTATTTTTGCAAGTTCATCTATTGATTTAATATTATCTAAATTCATGTTAAAAACAAGAAAGTTTTTACCAAGATTGTTAAAATATTTAGAAGGAATAATCTTCCAGTTTGGCATATTGGTTGTTGTTAATTTAGAGACCCATGAGGCTTTCAGTGCTGTAAAATAACTGTCAAAATCGATCATTCTTAACCCCCCTTTTTGGTATTCGCCAATAAGTGTGTTTCTTTTTACTTTGTCATTTTTTCCTTCCCAAATATATTTGAAACAACAGCTTTCAATTTCTTTCAAGTAAATATCTGGAACTTTGCACGAAGTAGCCAAAAATGTAAATTTTGGTAATATTAAAGATTTTATGATCAATATTTTCCCAACCATTGTTAATTTTCTTTTTTCCCATGTTTTAATTAATGATTTCATGTTATCTATTTTAGGTTCCCAATTTAACTTTTCACATTGAAGTCTATCGTGACCAAAATAAATGCCTAAAGCTTTGACAGGTTTGTCTGTCCAGCGTATGCCCTCAATCTTATCTACGCTGTTTTTAAGCGCCCCAATCCAAATTCCTTCTGTTTTATTACGGTTTAGCTTCAACCCTGAGAAAGAGCCAAATGTTTCAATTATATTCATAGCTTTAGATATATCTGATTTTGAACTACAAAACAGAGTTGTATCATCAGCTAATTGTGATATTTTGATGCTATGTGTTTTATTGTCTATAGTAATGCGAAAACCTTTAATGTCTGAGGTTTGCCTCAATCGCTCGGCCATAATTTCGACCGATAAAACAAAAAGTAAAGCCGATAAAGGACACCCTTGACGGATTCCTCTAGAGTTTTCAAAAATTTCGGATACCCATCCATTATTTATTACACACGTCTGTATTCCCTTATATGATGTTTCCACCCATGATATGAATGATTCATTAAAACCAAAATGTTTTAGAACACCTAACATAAATTCCCATTCCAAAGAATCAAAAGCTTTTGTAAAATCAACAAATATTATAGCCCCATCTATTCCGTTTGATTCTGCATAGTCCATTATATCTTGAATTTGCCGTAAATTAAATCCAATAAATCGATTTTTTACATATCCAGTTTGATCTTCATTAATTAATTTAGGAAGAAGTTCTTTTAGTCTCTGTGCTAAAACATGAGATAGTATTTTCAAATCTACATTTAATAATGATATTGGACGATAATTGTCTAAAGATAATGGATCATTTTTCTTGAATAATAAAGTAAGAACACCCGTTCGTTGTGTATATGAAAGAAGTTTTTCCTCATGTCCCTTGTTTAGAACTTTTACTAACAGTGTTTTTAATTTTTCCCAGAACGTCTTATAAAATTCTAATGTTAAACCATCTAGACCCGGTGATTTATTTAACTTCATCGTGTTAATAGCTTTAGTACATTCATCTATAGTAACCTCCCCATCACAAATTTTAAATTCATTTACATTTATCTCCCTTTCCATAACAGTATCACCTATATATTTATGCAGTAGATCTTTATCTGGGGCCGTGGTTGTATATAATATTTTATAATAGTTTTTAATCATTTTTAAAATTTGTTCTTGATTTGTTGTTACCTCGTTATTTTCATTTTTGAGTTTATTAATAGATTTTTTTACCTGTCGCTGTTTTTCTAATCCCAGAAAATAAGAATTATTTTTTTCCCCTAGCTCTATCCATTTCTCCCTTGATCTAATTTGAGCCCCCTTTGCTTTATATTCATAAATTGTGTCTAATTGTAATTCTAATTGTTTTATATTATTTGTAAGTGTTTCATCTTCGTTTAATTGTTCATCTCTGATTGTCGTTAAGTGTTCTAATTCGCTTTCTAATTTTCTTGTTGTCTCCCTTGATAATTTCGATTTTCTTTTACAGTATAAAATAGATTCGTCTCTAATTTCAACCTTTAGATTGTCCCATAATAGACGGATATCGCTACTGTCATTATTGATTAAACGATTTTCGAACTGATTTATTACTGTGTTGATTGTTTTTTTATATTCAATATCCTTTAAAATAGAATTATTTAGTTTCCAGTATCCATTCCCTCTTTCTGAAGCCCCTGTCTTAAAGTTTAAAACTATCCCTTGATGGTCAGTCACCTTAATCAGTGCCGGTTTAATTTTACAATATTCAACGAGAGACTGAAATTCTTTTGCAATTAAAATTAAATCTATCCTACTGGCTTGTGTCTTATCCTTTCTTCTCCATGTAAACTGTTGTGTGCTTTTATGTAAAATACGCCAAATATCTATAAAATTATGATTTTTCATTAGAACTTTTAAACTATTAACAGGCTCAGAAAATTTCGTATTTTTATTTAAGCTTTTCCTATCTAAAGTCTTCAACGCTTCATTAAAATCGCCGGCAACCAGAGTAATGCCTATAGAATTTTCTTTTATAAAATTGTTTACATTTTTAAAGAAAGAATTTCTATCTGTTCTATAATTTGGCGCGTATAGACAAACTAAAGACAATATTACATTGTCCATTTTCACATTTAATAAAATAAGTCTTCCGTCGTTATCGCAGAATTTATTAATAACCTCAATGTCTGCATATTTGTTGATACCTATTGCTACCCCCCTACTTGCCGTAGTTCCATGACTGCAGTGAAAAATAAAATCAGTTTCCTTTTCTAGACTAGCCCTTGTTTCTTCATTGAGATGTGTTTCTTGTAAAAGGGCAATGGGACACTTATTACGTTTAACCCAATCTATAACTCTTAATCCTTTTTCTTTATTTTGTATACCATTAACATTAAGTGTACATAAATTGATATTTGTCATTGTAATGATTAATTAAAGGGTTATTTAATTTCGTTGACCTATCTACACGATCTATTCTAACATTAAAGTACAAACTTTCAATTGACAACAGGTAAAAATTTGCGACCTTATTTAACATGTTTAATCTCGTGTCAATGATTAACCCGTGAAGTACGGACGTACCCAGGTATACATAATTTGTTTCATCACCTGTTACAATGTGTATATTAAAAAAGCATTCAATTTGGACAAATAATTCTACCTCTATCGGTTTAAATGGATTATGTTGCAGTACACTAAAAACTAAGTGAAATAGAAATAATGTGCGAGTTAGACTTTTTAAACATTTGAATTGAGTATTTTGCAATTGAAAAGTGTTTTTGCAAATGTGGCATACTATAGATAAGCCTGAACTTAGAATGGATTTAAATACTGTTTTAGAATTCATACGTAAATGATTTTTTGGATTACTTTTACAATTCTGAAACAGATGTTTTCTGAAGATGAACACATTTCTGATAAGGTAAGTAATTTTGGATATATACCCAAGATTGTTTTTATATGTTTGTTTACGAATTACTTTGTTATCACTTGCAACAAAAGGTTGGTGTTTGTTATCAACTAATAGTAAGTCCCATAAAGTCTCACAAAACGTATCGCCTTTATGATGTACATGCATATTTAAATCATATTTACGCACAATTACATTATACAAATACATTGTAAGAAATAACTGTTTCACATACGTACAGTTACAGGTTTTGAAAATGACAATATGTAATCTACCTTGTTCTTGTTTAAAAGTAGTTTTACGATTTTTTTTGCTATAACATCTTTCTAAAAATAGATTTTGGAAAACCCAGTATTGCAAGTAAGCACAAAATTGCTTGATATATAACATCCTCGACATTGTACATGTAATCCTCTGTTTATAATATAATTTGATTAACTTCTCATCTACTTTCTTATAGTAATTGTATAAAATCTCAACTTCACATGTTGATCTTCGTGCTATAAAACCATAAATGTTGTACATTATCATTTCCATTTCAGATACGAACATTTCAAATTTAATCAATATACATTTGGCGGATAACAAAATGATAGTACTACATACCCATGTCCATGATACTATTGGTGTAGTACTAACAGCTAAATATATTTGATTGAAATTTATAAAGCAACAAAAAATTGTATAATATAAACTATTTTTTTTGGTCAATGAATAACTTCTGTTATCCGATAGATTTTCACACTGATTTGATGTTTCTAAATATAGCATAGGGAAAACCAAGTTTTTTAAAAACAGCTGGTTGACTTTTTTTCCTATGTATATACAATGATAATACTTAAACAAATGATTATGCAAAATCTGATTGATCATGATTCTGAAAATATATATTATCTTTTGACCTGTTAAATAATCTATGTAACACCATAACTTTGATTCTAATATTTTCAATTGACATCTTAAAGATACAAACATTTGTATAGTAATGCATAACTTTAGTCTTATTAATAGCTTTTTCAACATCATATTAACTTTTTCATACCATATCTTGTTTAATAACATTCCAACATTTTTAAATATTTCATCTTTACTTCGGTTAAACTCTGTATTTGAGCTTGCTTTTTTTTCCATTTATATATTTTTTTGTTTTTGTTTTTCTAAATAATATAAAAATATATGTTCAGTTCATTATAGTATACAATGTACATTTCAGTGGTAAATCATTACAATACAATATTTTGAAATATGTTACAACAGTTGTTTTGACTATAAAATGATAAAATAGTCTATCCTTTTGATTTCTTAGGTGCAATGTCATCAGTAGGTGTTGGTGGGGTATGATTTCTCGCTGTGGTTCTTCTTGCATTTTTTGGAGTTCTCACAAATTTATCAATTGATTGTTGGGATTTATCATTTGCTGAGTTACTGACATTTGATATTTGCACATTTTTTGTTGAACCTGTTCTTGTATCACTGTGTTTACTAGACCCCTTACTATTTTGTGATGGTTTAAGTTGTGATGTGTTAGTGGTTTTGTCAGTTGTTTCAGACATTTGTTCTTTTGTCTGAGCTTCATTGGATTGTAGATTTTCTGCACTTTCATTATCATCAACCTCTGAGTTGTCATCATTTTTATGTTCACTTTGAAGGTCAGTTGGGCAGTCCATCATTTTATGCCCACTTTCTTTGCAAGTTCTACAAACCCAGTCATTTGGACATTCATATATCAAGTGACCAGGCTGCAAGCATTTATGACAAGTTTTTACATTGTTTTCATAATTGATGCTTCTGTTGAATTCAGGTTGTCCAGCATAGAAAATCCTAGCCATGTATTTGCCTATCTGCAGATTTCTTGGTATAGTCTTGTCTAGTACCTTGCTGATTACCACTCTGTCACCAGTCTGGCAAGCAGTTAATTCGCCATTGACTCTCAAATATTCTCGGAAAAGGTCTTGAATCTCACACCCTTGTAGAGTTAGAGCTCTGTGGATTTGTCCATCGTCAGCGGACAGAGGGACATTCTTCACCTTAATACGAATAGTATTTTCTTGAAGCCTACCAGGATTGCGAGGATTTTGTGAGTACAGGGGCACCTGCCTGCCACGCAGGTTAAGCCCTGTCACTAACAAAGACAGTCTGTCCTCCTCGTTGTCCATATAAAGGCGCCACATTTCTCTGATCCGTTGAATACCTTTAATACACTCTGCCGGGACTTTGGTACCTATGGCATTGTATATCTCTACATTTGTGAGCCAAAGAGTTCTTGGGGGTTTTACTGAGCCATGTACATCTTCGTCTTTAAGAAAGATGGGTTTTACAAAGTTTCCGGTATTATTACTTTGAGGTGTCTCAGATTGATTGTTTTCAGTTTGTTTGTTTTGAGATTTACCAGTGACTACTTCAGAAAAAGACGCCATTTTTTCTTTGTTTTGATTATGTTCATTCATTTCATCTCCGTCAGATTTACTTTCTTCGTTTTGTAGAACACTCAGGAGGCGTTTCATACGATCAGCATTCATACGCTTACATATTGCTTCAAGTTGTGGATCCATCTTACCTCTATTTCATTAATAATTAAACTTTTTAACGGAGTGCTATCTCAACGAGCCTTAGCAACAAGGGACATCACTCTTTTTCTTTAACAGATTTCAATATGTCGTTTGTCTAATGTGCTCTGGATGGGTATGGCCAAAGTTAAAATTCAAATTAAAGTTCGAGTGGTTGTTCAGAGTTATTTGGTATGAAAAAGGGGAACGGCAGACAATAATAAAATAATAAAATCCTACAAATTTTACAGTATTTCGGACATAATTGGGATATCCCCAAACCACTGGGTCCCGTTATTTGATCCGAAGTTCTCAAATAGAAGCAGTATTTATTAAAATAGTCAACGAAATGCTGTGTCTTGCCTGATATTGCTGCTTTCAGTGTAAAAGCGTAATGTTGATCGGCTGTACATTCATCGGTAAAAACTTTTTTTTTTTAAATGTTTTTTTGCAGATGCTTTTTCTTAATATTGAGGAACAACGCCTATACAAGTTTTAAAACACTTCATGGAGGTAATAAATTTACCATGTCACAACAGTTTAATTCGGTTTTATTTAACTAAAACAAAACTGAATGGTTTTCAACAATGAGCAAAACCCATACCCCATAGTAAGCTATAAAAGGTCCCGAAATGACACCACTTTCGATGACGTTGTTGTGTCTCACTGTCGATACATTGATGTCGCAGACTCGACACAAATTAAAAGACTTAAACTTTTCTCTTAACAAATGAAACACTTCAAATCAACTTACACTTAAGTCACAGGAAAATCGGAGGATGGGGGCTCGGACTAAGCGACAAAGCATCAATACTATAAAATAAGAGTTCTCCGATTTTTGTTAGCGTGAATGATCATTTGAACATATATACGAATATCAATCTTTTACTTTTAATCAATTGAATTTTCTGATCTATCTCGCACTAATTGCAAAATAATTTTTTTGGAATATCTGTTTCACATGTGACGACAAACATGTTCCAATTGTCGTAACCATAATACCTTCATCCTTTACTCGAATGTGAACTTCCAAATAAAACCAAATCACTCCGTTTGTAATTTCGCGAATAACACGACGGATGCCACACGTTGAGCAGAATCTCCTTACCTTTCTGGGGAACCCGAGATTACCCCGATGGATTTAAATTACCCAGTCGTACCGATCTTTTGAGTCAACCAATTGAAACTGTTTTAAGCCACCGCAACTTTACCGCAATTGAAAGTTGGGGGCATAGTGTTTAACCCCTGTCCGTCCGTCCGTCTTTCCGTCCCATTATGGGTATATAGTTATTCCGCATAACTCCTCCAACAGTTTGAATCCTAGGCAGTTTTCTCTTTACTGTCTGTTTGTACATATATTGAAGGTGTGCTGCATGTGGTCAGAGTTTAATTTTTATTAATATGTGCTCTTTTGGGAGAAAGTGGAACTTTGTCATTTTTGGGAAATTTCCTTGCATAAGTAGGGCGTTTCCAGATAACTCCTCCTACAGTTTGAATGCTAGGAATTTATCACTCTGCTAGCTGTTTGTACATGTATTGAAGGTGTGCATGTGGTCAGGGTTTTTCTTTTTATTATTTTTCCGCTTTTGGGAGAAAAATTGAACTTTGTCCTTTTTGGGGTAAAAGCGGTTAAATGAGTGGAGTGCGGGGGCATCATTTTGTCTAGTTTACATTTTTTTTCTCGTGTTGTGCTGTTACACTACTGTTACAGTCCGATGTTCGCTCACATACATGTTAAACTCCGCCACGTGCCCTTTCTTTATGTACCTGCCCCAAGTCAGGAGCATGAAGTTCAATTGTTGTCGTTGTATACATATGTGTCATATATGTTTTTTTGTAAAATAGACCGTTAGTTTTTTCGTTTGATTTTGTTTTCACATAGTGCATGGTGGCCTCTTGTAGTTGACTATACGGAGTGTTGAAGGCTGTACAGATGCCTATATATGATTTATTACATGTTCCGCGATAGAAAATTTAATTACGAACTCAAAAAGACATATAAAATAGCTCGAATTTCAACTCGAAATCTTTATTAATCTAAATGAGACTTAAATTCGAATCTTACTCAAAGTCTACCTCAAGAAGAGATTCAACTTTTTTAAAGGGCATACGATACAGTTACAGGGGAGGTAATGACGTTGCTAACGTAAATGGTTATTTTCGCGACGTCAAACTATGACCTATCGGGAAAAGATTCAGTTTTCGACTGATTTTTATCATTCAAACGTATTTAACTTAAAGTTCATGGACCCCTCTTTTTTAAAATGCCATTTGGTTTGTTTACTGGAGAAGATTATGTGTGCCAATTTTCATGAAAACGTTAATACTGCATTTATTTTAGATTTGATAAATATGCAGCAAAAAAATATTTTGTCTACATTCATGAACATTTGATAAATACGAGTTATTTCTGAATAAAAAATGTATAAATTTTTTTTATGATACTTATATAATATAGAAATTACAAATTATTTAACAACAACAAAAATTGTGTTTATCTTTTAAAACAAAAACGTTGTCTTTCTTCCGAAAGGGACAGTACGGCCACAAATCTGAATTTTGAGTAAATATACCAAAATTTCGACCTCATTTTACTAAAAAAAATAGCATATGAAGGTATATGTTTTATTAAATATTTGATTCAATCAGGTAAAAAAGAGTATATATGGAAATGTTTATCAAATCGTATGCCCTTAAATGTGAGTCCAACTCGAAGTCCAACTCGAAAATCAATGCTGACTAGAACTTTAATTCTAAGCATGACTTGAATTCGAAAACTAACTCAAAGTTTTAAAACTCAAACAGTGACCCGAACTTTAATTTGAACACTAATTAGATCATTCAAGGCACATACAACATGGAAATATATCTAAAAATAGAACAGGTTTTTCCGAATTGGTCACGTGGTTTTACCTCACCAAGTAATGGGATAACCACATCAAAGAATGACAGGACCACATCAATGAATGAAAAGACCACATCAAATAATGAAACAAACACATCAAGTAATGTAAAATCGCCAAATTTTAAAACATCATTACGTAGTGTTAAAACCATATAAAGAATAGACAAATCATCATTACGAAATAACAAAACCACATCATGTAATGTAAAAACTACATTACGTTAAGTCACATACACATCAAGTAATGTTAACACCACATTGACTAAGGCAGCAACCATTTGATTTTCGGGGGGGGGGGCTATGTTTTTTTTTGGAAAAAAAAGTTTGTTTCCAGTTTTTGGTGAAAAAGATAATTTGTTTTGGACCCTGAGAAAAAAAATGTTTGTTTCACCCTCAGCTGCCACTATATGTAATGCTAAAATTGAAAGGAAAAAATTGTTTTCGGTTTGTCGCTAAAAAAAAAATTGTATTTCGCCACAGGCGAAAAAAAAAGTTTGTACAGAAAAAAAAACCATGATGCGTTCTGTTTTAATCTGTGTCAAAAAAAAAGCGTTTAACAGAACGTAATAGGTGTTTGCACATAACGTAATAGGTGTTTGCACATAACGTAATAGGTGTTTGCACTTAACGTAATAGATGTTTGGACATAATGTAATAGGCATTTGCACATAACTTACATGGTGTTTGCACATAATGTAAGCGGTATTCGCACATAACGTAATAGTGTTTGCACATAATGACATAACTTATTAGGTATTTGCACGTAGCGCAATAGGTGTTTGCACATAAGGTAAACTATGTTTGCACATAGGGTAACGATGTTTGCACATAGGGGGAACGATGTTTGCACATAAGGTAAACGAGGTTTGCACAAAACGTATAAGTTGTTTGCACATAATTTAAAAGGCATTTGCACATGACGTAATGAATGCTCACAGAGAGTATCAACTGTACGGCAAAACGCATATGAATTATACCATGATGTATTGTGTTTTTCACTGGAGATACATATGTATAAACTCAACATAACGCCAAAAGACTATAATATGATGAGATTTACATAGAACAAAGGTGTATCAAAACAAAACCTTTAGAACATATGACATAACAATAACACTTGAGACAGGACGCAACTATTTACTGACTTACGTAAAAGAAGAATAGACACAACATAGATAAAATATGAGAGAATGTAAAGGTGGTTGATCATAAAGTTTCGAAGTATTCACAGAAAATATAGTAGTTACAGCATAATGTAATGCATATTTTACACAACAAAGTTTAGCAATAACATATCATACAATTGTTTGAGCAAACAAATCACTAATTTGACATAACACAGAGATGCCGTGTCAGGAAATAAAGGTATCTGCACATAACATAAAGAAGAAATGACAAGACGTACAGGCAAAGCGACAAAACACATTAAATATTAACACTATAAGACAGTTCCGGCGTTCCATAGGTTAATGTGTGATTTAGCATTGTTATGTTTAATCTACTATTTGCCACTTAATGTTGGTACTTCAATAATCAAAAGATCTTTTAGAGTGCATTATTTTGAAACTCTGTCATTTGCAATAGAATTTAATCATTTGACGTTTTTAGATTTTCACAAGTATTACTCCTTTTAAACTTAAAGACAAATTAAAGGAGATGGTTCTGTTTTGACCAACGTAGGTAAAGTATTTTGTCTTAGGGAGACATCAATCGCACTTTATAAAGACAAATAACTCTGATACAATACAAAAACTTCTGTATAATTTATAAAGTTATTGTACTTGCAAAATAGAAGTAAATCGGTCTATACGCATGTCATATCACTCGATTTATTCAAAACAAAAACAAAACATTAGTTAAGACGGACATATTACGTACCATGCATTACGTTTCATTTAATGTACGTATCCTTTAAATCGAAGGAATTTAAGGGGGAAAAGTTTTCAAACTTTTCTAACAATTGAAATTAGGGTGGCTCGGGCCTATTCGAAGTTTCTGTTAGAAGTGCCGTATTTGTTGTTATTCTAATCTTTATAGAGAGTGAATCAAATTGGTCGAAAAGATATAGGGTGTCCCGGACCATTTAAGCTCAAAATATTTTATTATATTATTGAACATGTATCAATTGAAACTACGTTTTAACAAACTTCAAACAAATTCTATCATTTTTAATTCAGACACCCATACCACCTCAAAGGCTTTGAATAAACTATTCATACTGGCAGTAAGTATTATAATGTAAAAGAAGTATATTTGAAAACAAATAGTATGTTCCTTAATGTGAACTGTATAAGAGAAGCCTTATTGGTAATATCATTAAATTGGATCATTTCACAATGATTAATAGATTTGAAAGAAGCCCCATTAACACAAGACATCCAATAAAAATTAAGTTAAGACCATTGTTTTCCACAAAATCAAATGCACATGTATACCGTATATTAATTTTACTAAAAATATAAATAATCTCAACAAACACATTTAAGATACATGTGTGTTCAAAGTATTTAAATTTTGTTCTGCTTCGTTAAATAATGTTAAAGGGTCTTCAGATAACGACTTTGAACTCTTCACTTGAAATGAAGTATATAATTGCATACATTTAGAATTGAATACTCTATTCAAATAATTTACAAACAAAGAACATTGACATGAAACTACCACTCAATTTAGTCTTATTTTAGATTTTCTATTTTCACCATTTATGTAAGTCTTGGCTTGCTTTCAAAAATATGCTAGTATTTAACATTGGCTAGCTATCGATTAGTTCAAACCGCTGATCTGTGTGACTGACTAGGTAGGTAGGTAAGCGTTTTCTTATAATACAGATCTAAAATTTAACCCTAAAATTTGAAACAAATTGAAGTGTTTTCAATGTGTCATAACAAATTCAATTAATGTATATACATACATATATAATTATATCCCGAATAATTCAACTTTCGAGTTTGGTTTAAGTTATACATAAAGTGTAAGCAGTGTTGTTTGATATAGAGTTACCAAGTTATATGTGAGGAATTAATTGACAAATCTGTATTTTTAATGTCCGTATTTTGTTGTTTTGTTAAATATATTTCTGGCTGTTACCATCCTGTTGTCCATTTTTTGGGGGTTTGAATATCCTTTGTATTTGTTTTCCATTTGAAATAAGAAATAGACATTTGTGGTTTTTATTGAATAAACGTCAAATGTATCATGTAACTCCACGACGTTTAATGTTCATTTTTGTTAAACAGAAAACAATCAAAAAGTATTATAAAATACATGAAATAAGTAGAAAAACTCTTAAATCAAAATATCATCAAAAGTGAAATCTGTTCAGCTATCAAAGTCCACGAGGGTGTCATCAGCTCAGTACCGAGATCAGCGAAAACAAAAGTTAAACATTGTCTGATTATAAATTCAGAAATTTTTAATAAACTAAAGTTTCAATTACAGCAGGAAAATTTTACCTTAGATGGACTTTGTAATTATATTTTTAGGTACTTTTTAGACATGTAGTTCCCCATATTTTTCGGTATCTTTATATTCTAGGCTTTCACAGATTCGGCTCTTAGAGTCTAGAGGAAGAAAAGTGCGTCGGACGCATAAATTTGTGTCGTTTTTTTTACAGTTTTATTCCAATTTCGTTCGTCCGATACGCTTATGTTATATTCATGTCATTACATCGAAACCGAAACGGAAACCGAAACATTTCAAATCCAAGATGTAAAAATTTATATTTCAAAAAAGGATCTAAGGTCAAAAGCGAAATAAAAGGTGGACCTTGTGTGCAACAAAGCTATTGATATTTTATTTATATGCATAAACAAGACTCAATTGAATTAGAATACGTAAATTTCAATATAAGATGAACCTATATAAACGTGAGTTATATTGGAAATGTTCGTTGTTGATATATTAATTTGGAAATTCATGCGCAGACAGATTGTATTGCTATAATACCTTTATATTTTTTTACAGCTGTATATAAAAATACTATTTGCTCCCTCCGCTTTTACTTTACATTACACTGTAATTTCACTTTAAGGCACATTTCCTCTAGTATTGATTGGAGCAGTAATGGCATTGGAATGGAATGTCGAAATAGTTCTGTTTATAGTTTTGGTATGCTCTAAAACAGAAGACGTGGATTGGACATAGTCATTTATTGATCGTCTTCAATAGAACGGTGTAAGCGGTATATTTTCTACAACCGACTTGAAAATAGAAGAAAGTTATTTTATAGAATTTCAATGTCTTATTCGAAATGTTGAAAAAAATTATGATAGTTCTTTCAAGAACATCATCACATTCCCCTGCATTTATAAAGGCAACCGAATGTACAATGCATCTAATTTTGACTAAACAACTATATTGTATTGGTACATTATTACTAGATGATAGTATTAAAATGCCATCGATCCTCCAATGCACACAACTTTTTTTCCCTTTTCAAGAGGACATATCAAATTTATTTTCTTAGGTACAAGCAGGAATAGGATCTGTTAAAACGATGATTATGTGGGGTTTTTTTTAAACTGAAGGCTCTTGTAACTCAAAACCGGCAATTTTACATAAGTTGTATACAAAACTGACAGGTTTAAATGCACAATATTTTTTTTGCCTGGTAGTAATAAAGTTTGATAAGGAATAATATTATACTATTAGAAAAGTCTGCTTGTTTTTGTAGTTAATTTGATTTCGCTAATTTATGATCGAATGCGAAAATTTATTAAACAGACCATTTCTCTAATTTGTGATATGGTCTATATTTCTTTCTATTTCCGTTGTTGTGCAAAGTGTCTGTAGATATCTCATAGACTTCAACACACGAGTTTGAATGTCCCTTAAATGATGGCCAGATGTGGCCATTTCGCGTTCTCCTTGCACTTTAACGTAAATTCGAAAAATCGAAAAAAGAAAGCAACAATGCGAAATCGCGAAGGCAAAACACAAAAAAAACAGGAAATGGATTTCTAGATGTCGCGTTTTTGCTTGACAAATTTTCCGATTTCCGGATATACTAATTTCTCGATTTCGCGTGAAAGTAGAAAACGCAAGAACGCAAAAAGAAGAAATGGTCGTATCTGGCCACCATACCCTCATGTATCGTTAGCCCCTCTTTTCAAGCTAAATAGATGTGTTGGCTGGTTTAAAGGTTTGTATTGTTCTGCACATATAAGTTCTTATCTCTCTTCTTAGCAAGTAGTACTTGCAACACATTATCGTCCTATTTCTTGTGGTCAGCTCTTTGATGATCTTCTAGATATTTCTTCTTCAAAATAAACTTTAACCAATACGAATATCAGTGAACCAGTTATATCTATACAAATACATCTTTATGTATAGGCTATCAAATTTTGATAATTGTTTTACTACTACAATAGTTGCAAAAAATATTAAATGCATAAATCGACTGTTAACTAGTTATTTTTATTTTCGTTGGTGACTTATATCTGATATATAATACCATCTACTAGATATAAATTATTCTAGTTCAACCAGAATCATGTTATCAATGAAAGTATTCATTTCTGCCAGGTAATATGTCCCTTTTTGACTGATGAATGTACTGCATGGTAGATATTTCCATTGGGAAGACGGCATAGAAAAAAGTACTGACATCATTTCAGTATTGATATGAAATACCTCATTGGTGTGATTGACTCCAAAATATCTTGATATACTCCTCCCGATCATGAGATTGTATTGTTTGTTTTTTTTAATAAAACCTAATATATCATAACTTTTTCATTTTTCATCAAAATAAAAATCCATATCCTTGCCTTGTGACTGCAACATAATAATTGTATTCATTTGAGTCAAAAAATAGAAGGATAATTTTCAACAAATTAAGTTTTACGAATGGGTCTTCTCGTTTTCGAAATTATGTTAAAATATAATGTAAACAGCATTTTAGACAAAACCATAAGAATATTTGTTAAGTATTCCATCCATTATGTTGGGTGAGGATGTCTTTATTATAAAATGTGTCGTAAACTTATGAAACATTTATAGTGTAGTACACACGCAACTGTAGACAATTTAAAACCCAATATTTTTTACTTTATAAATGCATGCTTATTTGGAAAATTTTCCTTCATTCATTCGTTTGTGAATTTTAAAGCAAGGACCTCCAATATTTTTTTTATATATATATCAATTTTTTTAAATATCGGTTGTATGACCATATAAGCGTGCGAGATTAACTATAACACAATTTCTTTGACATTATTGCAAAAAAAAAAATAATAAGATTATAATGGAAATAAATATAGAATAATAATTTTCTTACAAGAGAAATGATTACAAATACAAAGACATTAAAATCAGTAGGACATCCTTAATGATAAAAACAATGACACAATCTGTAAGCCTTTGACACTGAATCAATATTGAACTTATGTCCTCACGCTCTCTGACATCTGATTACTAACCAAAACGTATCATACGTGGGTTTATTTACGTCAAGCAGCCATTTGCCAAAAAATGTTACTACCATGAAAGGAATATGACAGTTGTTGTCCATTATTTCTGTAGACTGATATAGTAACACATCTGTTTTGAAGTTTTCATATAATACATATAAGCGTAGGTTCATCTAAATGGTTTAAAATCCTTGGCCTCCTACTTCACAACATGGTTTAGCTTATTTAAATTTAACCGTCTGCTTTTTGTTTATTTGCTTTATGCTTAACTTTGGTTTGGCGTAGTCGTCAACAACAAATAAAGATAAATGAGCAGGTACTTTTATTTTTAAATAGAATGAATAATTAAATGCGTGATATTCCTTCATACGACATCGCACTATTTTTCAGTTATAATCTATATACACTCATTTGAAGGCTGTGAATTAATTGACCACACTGACAGTAAATACAAGAGTAATTTGTAAATTGAGAGAAAAAAGTGTATACAAAGTTTTTGTTAAATGTAAACTGTATAATATCAGCCAGGTTGATTTATTCATTTGAAACTTTACAACAGACTTGTGCAGGAGGGATTGATAAAGCTGCCAGGCCATTTAACGATGGCATTTTGTAAAGTTAATAAGATTCACTCATAAGATCTTTGCATCGGAAATAAACACATGTATTCTACAACCCTCAGCTCAAACTAGTTCAAAAAAACTGGATTGCTAGTTCTTTGTTAATCGACGTATCAGTGTACTTTTGCTTAGTTTCTTCTGTGTCGTATTCGGACATCTGGTTGTTGACTCTTTGACACATTCCCCTTTTTTATTCTCGATTTAATTTTAAACGAAACATTTAACATTACATAATATTGTTAAAATAAAAACGCAACAAAACAAAAACAAAAGAAATTATGAGTTAAGTCCATTTTCCTAACAATGTTTATATGCCTAAACCTTCGCAGTTTATCTTCTAAAATGTATGAATAAAAAGAACAAAGACACTTATTTATCTTCTATTAACACAACATTCTAAAACAAAAAGTATGTTTAAAAGAACTTACATCATGTTTGACTCGTTTTCTTAAAGGGTATGTACATTACGACTTTTCAATCTTTACCTAATGTAACAGATGTACAATTGTATACATTTAAAACTGAATTCACAATTTAAATAACTTATGTTTTAACAAAGAACTATGAATGAAACTACCAAAGCGAATCAAATTAGTATGATTTTTATATTTGTATCATATATGTTAATCTTGGCTTGCTTTCAAAATTTGTTACATGTTTGCTAGATATCAAATAGTTCCAATTTTTGATCTGTGAGACTGAATGACAGGTAGGTAATTTTACATTTTCGTGTTATGCAGATTCAAAATGTACCTTTGAAAACTTTGAAATGAATCAAAGTGCATTCAATATGGAATAAAACATTGTAAAGACAACTTATCAAGTATATTTCTTTAGTATCATGAATAATGCAACGTTCTTACGTTATATTTGACGTGAGAGCAATGTTCTTTGCTATAGAGTTGCCACTTAAACCGTTTAAAAGTGAGAAATATATTGATAAATTTGTATCTTTAAGAACATATTTTGTCGTTTTGTTTCATGTTTTGTTTCTGTTTTGATAGTGATTTCTGTTTCTATTGATTTGATTATCCATCGTATCGACTTTCTATTTTCATTGCATTAAGAAAGTCAATCAACTCCTAGATGAATATATTTAATAAAAATACAAAACAATCAAAAAGTGTTATTAGTACAAAAACTCTGTAATAAAAATATGATAAATATTAAAATCTATATACTTATTCGAGTCTAGAAAATCAATTTCGACTGAAGACATTTCTAAAGTATTGTTTTTTTATCTTTTATTTGTACAGTACTGAGTCAATATTACTGTCGGTGGACTATCAGTTTTCGGGGTTATCATCAGTTGTACAGATCAGTACTGATATGTTTTATAAAAACTAACTAAAATTGTCTGATTACAAATTTTTAAAAATAACTAATAATTCCCCAGGAAAGGTTGATCCTAGATGGGCCTGGCTATACTATTTTATGTCCTTTTTAGTCAAATCAAGAAAGGGGCTTCGAATGCATGAAATTGACAAAGTACTGTTATCATTTTTATGTTGCCCACTTTTGTTTTGGTAATTTTTGTCGTATTGCCGCTGTCTTATGGCAATATTAAATGCAACTCATCTTTAAGTTGAAATGAACTAGTTGTGATCTTTTGTTTTCTTCTTTATTGATGAAATTATGTCAGATGGGTTGCAAGATTTGTTGATTTCAATTTTTTTGTTAGAATGGCCTTACAATATGTCTGTTTCTTATCTAAAATACGAAGATGGGGTATAATTGCCATGTGACATCCCTCAACCAGTGACAAACTGACGTGAAAGTTAACAACTTTGAATTACGAAACGGCCTTCAACAATAAGAAATATTCATATTTCATTTTCAGATATAAACGCCAAGAAATGACAAAAAAAGTTCAAAAAAGAACGGACGGCATATATAAGTATTGTGCGAGTCATTTTTAATGTCATAACCATGTAAGAGTTCTTTTTGGTAAAAATTCAATCTGATGAACCCTTGCTTAATCTTGATTTTGCACAAAAGGATCATGACTTCGTTAGATATATAGTTTTATACGATCGTTATTGCTGCCATCTCAATAAGATATGTCGAGAGTCTATAATACAACAGGAAGGATGAGGATTTCATAACATTATGTCAAATTTATAAAACAGACCATTTCTCTTCTTTGTGTCATGGTCTCTATTTCTTTCTATTTCCGTTGTTGTACAAAGTGTCTGTAGATAATTCATAGACTTCAACACATGAGTTTGAATGTCTCTTTAATGGTGGCCAGATGTGGCCATTTCGCGTTTTACTTCCACTTAAATGTAAAATCGACAAATCGAGAAATCGAGAAAGCTAGTAAGCAACACCACAAAAAATGTGGTTTTTTAGGCAGAAATGTTTTTGGAATGACAATATACAGGTTTAAAAAAGCTCAAACAAAATTCATACTAGACAGTGGTCACTTCGTCTGAAATTTTACTGTTTCAGTCCGTGAAATAATTGCACAATTGGTGCAATACATAACAATGGAAAAGAACTGTTCAACTACTTTTACAAGGCGAAAAAGAAAGTCAAATAGTGAAGCTAGCAAACAATACTTTTTTAATCTGAGCATGCAAATCGAAGATTATATTATATATTTGACAATACACATATTTGCAGTTTGTCAAGGCCATATTGGCCTTGTGTTTGGGAAATTACTATGCAAATATATTCTGACGTCAGGAAATCAAGAGTTATCGACCTGTTTAAAGAATATTAAATGAGAACACCGAAGCGGAAACAATTTGTGTTAAGAAAACGTTGATATTTTTATAATGTATGTAAGTCTTGGCCTGGTTTCAAAAAATATTCAGTATTGACCTCACAATTCGGATCCAAATTAAAATTTAAAAAGTTTCTTTATATTGAACTATTATACGGATATTTAAAAGCCAGGGATATGTAAATGCGTAGTCTTTTTCCTGAACTACTTGAATAAACTTCAATTTACTAGACATGTAACAATTGTGGAAGACAGATATCTCCTGTAAATTTTCAAAAGAATTAATTGTCATTTTTGAAATTAAAAATATACATGATACATGTGCATTATTACTGCCGTATAAGAACTCCTTCAATATAGTGGTATACTTAATGCGAAGAAGGGCGTGTGTCCTGCAGTCGACCATTTACCTATGCAGATACAAAATGGTATACTCATAAGTATTCTGTAACCTGATTTTATCGGGAGTGACGGATGCATTTAAATAGTTGTTTACGTTGCAGTTTACTTTGCGGTCCCCGTTAAAATATTGTCGTTTTTATTAGAAAAAAAGGTACTGTCGGTAAAGTAAAGGTACATGTATATGTTTTTAAGCGGAAATTATGAATTGTCGGCTAAAAAAATAGGAAAATATAACATGTTTTTGTACTCGCGAAGAAGTAGAAGAAAGCTCGGAAAACATTGCCTTTCTCTCGCATTTAACTTATAGCTTGTACAAATATGTTACTTATAATCCGACTATGAAGGAATTCGTACTTTTATTTGTAATTTACAATTCAACTGTAAGGGGAGGTGTTCGGATTATTGATAGACTGTGTGAACGACATGCTACACAAATTATTCAAATATTAGATACGTGCAAATTGTAAAAAATCATTTAGAGGAAATAAAGTTTTTTGTGACATCTAAATTTAAGCAATTATTACGTGGTTTGACTTCTAACGTAGAACCAATCACTTAATCCCTCTGGTAAATTATAAAATCCATCACATACATGTATATTGTACCTTATCATACTAGCTTTAGAAGACTATTCTTTAACATCCAATCACTCTGACATTGTCAGTCCTTTGACCCTACCCTATTGGTCCATCGAACATTAGTGTGATATCCCATCGTTCAGGTAACAAACAACCATTGCACCTAACGTGACATACAATCGAACTAGAGCTAACAAACAACCATCGAGCTTTAGCGTGAGACAGCATCGTAGATTAGCGTAGACCGTCGTAATTTAGCGTGAGACAGCATTGTAGATTAGCGTAGACCGTCGTAATTTAGCGTGAGACAGCATTGTAGATTAGCGTGGAGCATCACACTTTAGCGTGACTAACGCACTTTTGAGTACCATTGCCTACATTTATATTATACATGTGCTCAATTACTTATCCGGTATAAAGATAAATTGTATCCGCCTGAAGTCATTCATATTTAATCATAAATTTGAAATAGTAACATTTTTTTTACAATTTGATATTAGAATTTCAAATAGTAATATCCATTCAAAAAACTAACTATGTAAACAGGACGGCTTTTCATTTTGTATTGTCAATGTCCCTATCCTTAAAGATAAAATGTCCCATTAGCTCCTTCTACTGTAGTATATATTTTTGTATTTCTTAGATAGCTTGGTGCTATGGTTTGGCAGAAGGAAACACAACGTCATTTTTGTATTACTTTAACACCTGTTGATTCTATCTGCTGAAATTACATCGAACGTATCCGCCTGTTAATGTTTTGTTTATAAAGCTAAAACTTTTAGGAGCTGTCATCCACAACAGCAGCTGGGCATTGCTTTTTTTTTCCCTAAAAGATAAAGGTTTTAAGTAAACCAAGTGTGTTTAATCACCGATTCTCGTAAAGGTTTGGACACATGTTAATTCATAATGTGAAGCTATAGAAAACAAAAGATGCGGTATGAGTTCTAATGAGACAACTATCGATCCAAGTCACATATATCAATAGTATACAAGTTAAGTACTTCAACGCGGAACCTTGGCTAACACTGAACAGGATGAAAGTGCCTGCTAGAAATCCTTTCTTAATTTATGTATAACTGTCATTTTGCTTGTTTTTTCTGTTACTTATCCAGACATCGGAGTCGGACTTCTGTTAAAAAGAATTTCACTGTGTGTATTGGTGTGCTTTTGTTTATTCTACGTTGGCTAGAGGTGTAGGGGGAAACTTGAGATCTCACGAAACAGCTAAATCCTGCCGCATTTTCGCGCCTGTCCAAAACCAGCAATCTCAAGCCTGTGTTAGCCTGATATGTTTGTTTTCATTTGAGTTCATTAATTTGTTTAGTATGATGGTTTTTTTTTACTGAACTACATGTAGTACTTATTTTTATTTAGTGGCATGCTAAAGATATCCGATGTTTCCAGTATTGAAGTCTCATTGGTGATGTAGGGCTGTTTTCCGCTCTTTAATCGCGTTGCTGTCTTTGACACATTCTCCTTTTGCAATGTCAATATCATCTGATATAAACATTTTCTAATATTATCAAAAGAACTTCAAAGGAAATTCATGGTTGTCAACAGTATCCATGTGTCTTTACCTTTCTGGTAATCTTCTAAAAACTATGAATAATTTGAACAAAGTCTTAATCTTTTAAAAACACAACATTCTCAAACAAAAAGTAAGATCAAAAGTTCTTTTAGTTTGTTTGGCTTATTTAACTATAGTGTACAATGCGAGTTGGAACTCTTTACTTCAAGTGAAAAAAATGAACATCAGTATACAATTTGAATTAAAAACGCTATTCAAAAAACTGATTTTTTTTAACTAAGTGCTATGAATGCGACTACCAACGCGAATCAATTTATAATAGTTATTTAAACGTTCTATTTTTATCATCTGTGTAAGTCTTGGCTTGCTCCCAAAATATATTTAAATATTGACTATATATGTATTTTTTTTTCAATTGCTGATCTGTGGGACTTGTGAACAGTATGTTATTTTACATTTTATGTTAATACAGATCTTTAAACTTTAAACAAATTGAAGTGCTTTCGATGTGTCATCACATATTGTTGTAGCAGATGTACTTGATATTCTGAATAACTTTACTTTCGAGTAATATCAAGTTTAACTTATAAGCGTAGATTGATTACTGGTGGTTGATATAGAGTTACTAGTTAAACCAGTTATAAATGAGAAATATATTTAAAAAGCTCTATTTTGTTGTTTTGTTTAATTTTTGTTTCTGTGTTTTCATCATGGTGTTTTATGGGTTTGAATATCTTCTTTTTATTTGCATTAAACAACTGACCGTTATGTTTGATGTTTGTTATTGAATACACGTCAAATATGTCATGGTTTATAACTTCAAGACGAATAATATTTAGTTAAATTAGAACAATTAAAAAATCACTAAAAAAGTTATAAAATGAAAATATCATTAATAGCGAAATAATATCAATTATTTCAGTTAAATCCAGAGAAGCACTTCTGGCTTAAGAAATTTATAAAGCATTGTTTTGATTTTAAATCAATGTGTTGAAATTTCTTTTGTTGGACTATCGGTCCCCGAGTATCATCAGTTTAGTAGTCAGTACCTGAGATGATTTTTAAAAACACCTGTCTATGATTGTCAAATTATAAATTTAGAAATAATTAATACTTTAAAGTTTCAAATTCATCAGGAAAATTTGACATTAGATGGACTTTGCTATGATATTTAGGTTCCATTTTGATCATAAACTCCTCCAACTGTTTTGGTTCTAATATATAATTGGCTTTCACAAACTCGGCTATGAGCACACCTAATGGAATTAAATCAAGATAAACGCGTCAGATGCACAAAATTGATAAAGTTTTGTTCTCGTTTTCCATGTTGCATACTTTATGTTTTGATATTTTTTGTTTATAGCAGAGTCTTATAGCTATATAGCCCAGAACTCCGTGTATTCATCTAAATGTAAAAATGAACAGTTTGCTATCTTTTTTTGGTGAATGAACATATGCATGCATGTTATAATTTAATCAATATGCAAAAGCATAGACATTTACAGCATATTTCACAAAATATAAAACATTAATAGACAATAGAGACCAATATTGTAATACAAAGTTATATAAAGTTATGAGACTATACTAGATTGAGTATTCCGTACAGATTTTACATAATTGCATAATTTGATAGTACTTTCTAGAAGCATGTTGTATATTCAATAGTTATTGATTATTAAAACAAAAACGATAATACTTTGATAAACAGTATGTTCGTACAGATCTATAAACTTGCCAAACATGAACAAAGTGGTATTCGTTTGCAATATCACACATTTTACAATGATGGGGTTTGTGTTGTTTAGTCTTTAGTTTTTCTATGTTTTGTCTTCTGTACTATTATTGTTTGTTTTTATTTTCATTTTTAGCCATGGCGTTGTCAGTTTTTTTTCAATCTATGAGTTTGACTGTCCCTCTGGTATCTTAATTTCGTCCTTCTTATTACACCATTCACATCAACGACTTTTTTTAGGGTTATTATTAGTACGAACTTTAATATTTATTTTCAATGTTCCACTACGTAACTTTGATAAAGGACAAACATTAATTATATAAGAAAGATATTTTTAATACACACTGATGTAATTATGTAGAAGGGGGAGGAGGGTACAAGATTTGCTTATTTCAACTATTTCTTAAGAAGTCCATGAAATGTGTCTTTTAATATTGATACGAATATATGGTATACTTGCCAATGTGTTACTCCCAACCATAGACTATGTGACATATATGTTAACATCTTTGGAATACCATGCATATGCGGCCTTTAACAAAGAGCAAAATTCATTTCATATTATTAGCTTCATAAATGAAAACTATAAAACAATTTAAACGAGAAACTAACGGCATATATAACTAATGTCTGAGACATAATCTATGTGATCAGCAACAAATACGTCATTATGAATAGTAAGAATATCATCACTGTACAATGCAGGCTAATGAACAAACTTTATAAAAAAAATTATAAAATTATTAACAATCAGTCTCCAGATTATTTACATGACTTGGTTCCAGAATTTGTGTCTGATATTTGTAATTACAATTTACGAAACAGACACAATATCACTATTCCAGTGAATCGTTTGTCGGTTTATCAACATTCTTATTTCCCAGCATCCATAACATTGTGGAACACTTTAGATATTATTATTAGACAGAGTCCTACATTTTCATCATTTAAAAGCAAATTGCACATGTTATACTATAAGAATAAAAAACCTCCAAGGCATTTTTGCTCTGGAGACCGCTTCCTATCTGTATTACATGCAAGGTTACGAAACCATTGTAGCACTCTTCAATCTGATTTGTTTAATGCAAACTTATTACAAGATGCCAATTGTTTATGTGGCTTCATCAATGAAGATGCTAAACATTATTTATTATATTGTAACACTTTTTCATCAGAAAGACTTTTAATGATGAATGAAATCAATGTGTTTGCTATCAATATTACAATTAAGTTATTGCTCTCTGGTGATGAGTCTTTGAGTTCTGAAGTAAATGATAGTGTTTTTCTATCTGTACAAAAGTATATAAAAAGTACCAAGCGTTTTTCTCAACTTTGACAACCTTATTCTGTAACAGATCTTACTAGAACATGATCAATGTATGTATGCTCTTTTGGGAACGATAATCGAATGATCTTTATGATTGACTTTTGTATTCTGAAACGTTTCAATGGATTTAAGTAAAAAACAAAATTGATACTTACAATTACGTGTAGATTTATTCCGTTTTTCCGTTAATCCGTAACTATAAACTATGAGTGTGTAATTTACATTTAAACAAATTCACACACACATGACTAAAGTCACTTGTCATGTACACTAACATATTTAATTTACAGTTCGGTGTGTTTGCATTTATTTCTTCTGGAAATAGGCGCATTCGATTGGTTATATTAAGTGTTAAATATCCATTGATTCGATTCTAAAAATTTATATGTAATTTATTTTTTATATCTTCATGCTAAAATAATAATTGGTTAAAGTCAGATTTATGTAATGTTCATTCATGTGTATATTTATGTATATATTGGAGAAGACGTTCCTAAGTTGGAAAACTTGTGTCTAATCCATTTGTCTCTTTTTGGAACAATAACATATGTTTAAACTAAACTGTTTAATGCAGGCTAATGAACAAACCCGTGTATTCATATGAAATGGGCGATGTTTGATTATTCTTTCAGATAAAGCGTTGAATTTAGGTTCCTTCGTTTTATCTTACCCATGGATGTCATAGTCCGTAAATGCATTCATTATAGGGATAACTACCTAGATTTACCTGGCGTAGACGTGTGTATAATATTTTTTGACAATTTTCTTCGAAAAATTACTTAAGTGATGAATTAAAACGTCTGATTTGTAAACTTTCTTTTTTTTTCAGGAAAAAGGTACTCGAAAATAATAATACTCTAATTTTGTGAAAATAAAAGAAGTGGTAATTCTTACCTTTCATTCCTTTAGTTACAATGATGAAATAATAACTTGCACTCGTCTCAAGTGTCCAGTTTGAAGGTCATTTAAGTCAATGAACATATGCATGCATGTTATGATTTAATCAATATACCAAAGCAAAAACGTTTGAAGGCAAACTTATACTCACTTTACCCACTCAAGTTGTGTAAGATTCTATAAAAATGACTGGTTCACAACATAATACGTATAAAACTTTGTCAACCAAACGTTTTGCTATAGGCCTAATTGCAGAAACATGCCGTTCTGTATTGGTAAAGTTTTTGTAATGTTCGTTTGCGTATTTAAGGCAATGGAAAGTTTGTGCGTCAAGAGTATATCATAATAGGGCTCTTCACGGTTAGTTCGGCCATATTGGATAGGGGGCAGATTTTCATAATGGAGATAAAAATGGTGTGAAAAATACGGGAAAACAGCTTTAAAACAGAGCAGTTGCTTAGAAACACACATAGGATTTTTCCATACTTTCATACTATTTCCACCTCTTTCTAAAAAATCTGCTCCCTATCCAATATGGCCGAACTAATCGTGAAGAGCCCTATTACTGACTTTATGCAGAAAATTCCCCTTTTGACATATTGAATGCTTCATAAATAATACATGGATACAACGTAAAACTATTTCCTAAAACACTGCAACAAGTTTATCTTGATTGGTTAAGTGCACTGGAATGAACCGTTGTATAGCAATCATCGAATTCCCTAACAAAATATTATCACGCACTACAGTAACTTGTATAAATTGCAAACCGTTTAAGTTACCTTAATACAAGTTTATTTCATTCGTTAAATGCTTTCACTATTCCCGATATAAGTTACCATACAGTATGTATGTTGAATGTATTAAGGTGGTACCCAACCCCTTCACTAAGATTAATTTGGCTCGTTTGATTTTCATAAAATTTTGATAAAGTATTTACTTTGACCCTTTGACAAAAATACAAAAATTTCAAAAAAAAATGAACCAACCGTTTTATCAGAAAAATTACACTGGTTACATAGCAGTTTGACAAACAATAATTGTGATCATTGAGATGCTTAATATTCCCTTTACAACACAACGTAACTAAAACGTTTAGCTGATTTTACAGATGTAGTGGTCGGTACCATCTTTTGTTCTAATTTTCATCTTATAACGATGTAAGGAAAAGGTATCTATTAATGGTCGAATGCGTGAATGCAGTGTTACTTTGAACAGCTATATCAGTTCCTTTTAACATTTATATCATAATTACGAAAATTCAATCTGACGCAACCTCACTCGATCTTGCTTCCGCACAAACGATCATAAGTTTGTGATGATTCTTATATAAAACACACCTATGTGTGATATGTCGAGAGTCTTTAGGAGACTGGTTTTACAAAATAGTGTCAACATTTTTGAACGGTACACTATCTCGTATTTGTTGTCACTCATATTTTTTGTTGATTAAAAGAAATTTAATGTACATCTATTAATGAAGAATTTAATCAAATGAAAAACCTGTGGATTCAATAGGGGAACTTCGGTATATGGCTTACAGTATACTGATTTATTGCTTCCAACTTGTATGTTCTTATACGGACGTTCTTATAAAGAGTCGATCATTACTTCTATTTAAGGAACCTCATTCCATTTTTCTTAAATATTATTTGTGTTATTCTAATAATTTGTATAAAATGTGAAGCTCAAGCTTATTCAATTACTTATATCTTTCATTTGTAAACAATAATTTGGAACTGACAGGAACCAATACCAAGACGTCTTATAAGTTAAGTCAGGCAATGGCAAAACGCGAGAAAGAAGACTGATATACTCTTTTCGAATGTATTATGAGGTCGTTGATACAAAACTGAAATACGTAACTGAAAGGGTCTATCAATACCCATGCTACGTCATTCTTTAAAGACCAGAATGTTGAAAAACACTAGTCCTACCTCCATCACAATTATGTTGTTGTGCCCGCATATACAGCAAAGCCCAAACAACATTGTTTTTGTGTGTGAAGCTCATAACATAGACTGAATAATTATTGAATTAGGTATTTATTGATAATTCACTTTGACTCCCAACATATACCCCACGACACTTACTAAGAGGGAATCCTGTATAAGCAAAGCTATGTTCTATTTTCCTTTGAAACGGCAACCAAAGACAAAGGAGAGTATTGGATACCTAAACTACATAGATGTCTTAACAAACAACAATATATTGCTAGTTCTTCCAAGTGCTCAACGAAACCTCTTTTTAAATCATTAACATCAATGTTATCAACAACCCAAGCCAGGCTTCAAACTTATTGTGATACTGTCTATTCTAGAAGTAGCGGGAATCAGATGTGGATTCTAAAGAATTTCATTCATCTTTTATAGTACATGCAATCAACGACCTTTTCATCTTGCAATAGTATTAAAACGTTTGACTTTTCTACACTGAAGACCAGTATTACTCGTTCCAAATTAAAAGACAAATTGAAAGAGTTGGAATTGCTTAGTTTCATAAAAAAGAATGTTTATTAATGTATATACAAGTATCTTGCCTTGAGAAGGAATGAATCCTACTTTGTTAAGAATCACTCTGATTTAAACAACAAAAATCTCTGAAACTGACACTATCAAGATTCTTGATTGACAACATATTTGTTACATTTGGAGGACGTGTTTTTCAACCAAATATCGGCATTCCCATGGAAACCAATTATACCCCTCGTCTTGCCGACTTGTTCCTTTATTCAAATGAGGCTAACTTTATGCAGGAAGACACAAAAGAAGTTAGCAATATTCTTAAACTTTACTTTCCTCTTTATAGATGATGTGCTCTCACTGAATAATTCGAAATTTGGTGGTTATGTTAAACGTACTATCACATCGAACTAGAGATAAAGAAAAAAAAACAAATACATTTAAGTCTGCCTAATATTTTGAGTTACATCTAAAAATCAGCAATGAGGGTTGCTTGAATACAAAACTTTACGACAAAAGAGATGATTTCAGCATCTAAATTTTGAACTTTCCATTTTCACGTAGCAACATTCCAGCAGCGCCTGCATACGGAGTATATTTATCTCCCAATCGATAAGATATTCCTTCCTGGGCTTGTATTTCCTATCATGATTTCCTTGATAGAGGCTTGCTGCTTTATAGGAAGTTATTAAATCAAGAGTTCCAAATAGTGACGTTAAGATCATCCTTTCGTAAATTTTACGGCCACCATCACAAGATGGATGATTGTTATGGAATATCTGTTTCACAGATGATATCCGATATGTTTCTAATGTCATAACTACAATCCCGGTCCCCTTTAACGAATGTGACCTACCGGATTAGACTATTTACTTTGTTCGTAATAACATGAGCAACACGACGGGTGTCACGTGTGGAGCAGGATCTGCTTTCCCTCTTGAAGCACCTTAGATCACCCCAGTTTATGGTGGGATTTGTGTGTCCAATCCTTAATTTTCTTTGTTGTGTCATGTGTTCTGTTATTTGTCTGTTTGTCTTTTCCTTTTTAAGCCATGGCGTTGTCAGTTTAATTTCGATCTACGAGTTTGAATGTCCCTTCGGTATCTTTCGCCCCTTTTTAAAGTCGTAACATGAAGAAATGGAGAAAGAGTCAATTCAAAGATCAAAGCCTGAAGTAGTTACGTAAATTAAAACGGAGCGAATCTGATAAAGGTTTTAGGTGAGCTATTCCTCAACCAAATATACTTTATTATTTCTATATGTATGTGTCATTCCATTCACACGGAGCGTACGAACTAGAGTACTGGAATGCAATGGATGTGTCAATCGTTTAAAGATGGGTCTTGTGTGCAACAAACCCTTTGAAAATATCCATATGATGATTATGTTTGCATTTACAAGCACTATTATATTTTGAAGTGCGTTAGATTTGGGTATTATGTGAACATATATAAACGTGAATTATATTATATTTGAAATGTTCTTTTGTAATATACAAATTTGAAATCATTGCACAAATATTGTGTTGATCTCTTATTGATAACAATTACATATAAATGTTTGTCTGTATGATGGTGAACCACTCAACCACTCCCTTTGTCTTTAAATCACAATTTATTTATTTTTATTTCTAGGCATATTTTCTCTGGTATTGTTTGAAGCAGTAATGGCAGCAATGGCACAGCATGTACGTAATATTTCTGTTTTATTTTTGGTATGCGATGAAACCGAAGACGTGGATAGGATAAGGAAATTTATTGGTCGTCTTAAACGGAATGGTATAAGCGATATATATTCTACAACCGACTATACGCTAGAAGATCGTTATTCTGATAAATTACAAGCTCAAATTAGAATAGTCCAAAAGATTATGATAGTACTTTCAAAACAATCATCTCGTATCAATGCATTTAAAAGGACAATTGCATGTACGATGTCTCTAATCGTGCATGAACCAACGCGTTGTACTATAGTTCCATTGTTATTAGATAATGAAGTAGAAATGCCATTTCTTCTTCAGTGCAATGATCCGTACCTTTTGTGTGAGGATGATGACGGAGTAAAGTTAATCCGATCGTTATATTTTATATCTGATGAACAAGCAATCACAGGAATTGTGAAACTGATGATTAATTTATATACTCAGATAAACGCAGTGCGTAAATCGAACACGCCACATCTTCTGCCAGATAGCGCATTGCATGACACAAAGGCATTGGCAATGTCCTATATGCATCATTGGGGTGTATTTATAAATGACAAATGCCTAACAGTGGATATGAACAGGTTACACAACTGTGCTTCTTACGAGAGACTTTGTCTTGATGATTTATTTAGATGTTTTAATAGCGATGATGCCATACGAGTTATTCGAGCGACTGGAGTTACAAAGTGTAACCTTTTTACTTTGTTTAAAAACGGTCAATTATACGATGATTTAGTAACGATTTTCAACGGTATTTTTGAGGCGGCGACAAAAGACAAACAATATCGCTATTGGTACCAGTATCGCCGAAATGGACTATTTTCTGCTGATCGTGCCGAGCTAGCATTCAAACCATTAATAGACGCTAGAGCTAAATATATGGACGGGAAGCTGCACTCACCAGAATTTAAAACATACGAATCTAGATTGCGTTCACTAGCACAATTTCCAATTAAAAGCGAGAGGGTAAGAGAACTTATAGCAGAAGCCGGGTGTTTCAGTGTTAACCATATTGACTATATACAATGCTACGAATGTGGCGCATGTCTTCGAGTCTGGAACATTGCTGCATCGGAGCACAGTTTTTATTTTGAACATTGTGCCTTACGTGAAAAGAAAAAGGAAATTTCTGAAAAGATTCGTTCAAAAGAATTTCGAGATCAATTAGTAGGGGATTCATTTGATAATCCGTTAGTAAGGTATTTTACATTCACACTTTTATCAAATTTGAAGGAA